>NC_051233.1:8577344-8877344 GCF_015220715.1 Pygocentrus nattereri | reverse complement strand
TTCAAACATTAAGAGATTTTTTTGTGTCTGTTTTCCTTCTGATTGTGTGGGCAGAGCGGGTGCAAAGGGAGTTCTTCTCTACAGAGACAAGGCTGCTTGCTAAAAATACTTTTCAACTCCCACATCACCCCAGTTCTACTCCTCTCTCCCACTCACTCACAACTGACTGCAACAAAGCTCAATAATTCATCCAACCCAGAGCAGCCTTTGCCCAGAATTATGCGTATCTGGCTCTAATGATGCTAAATCTCCCATATGTAGGTCAAATAGTCCAGCACCTACTGTCATATTTAAAAGTCCCTAACAATCATGCCATAACCAAACTGTAAATCTTTTAATGAGCGCACTGAACTGGCAAAGTAAAATGTGTGCCATTTGGTGGATTATATAAAATCGAGGGTGCCATGGTCTGCTCGACTGTTCTGGGTCAGGATTAGTGAGTATGGTATACTCTCATATACAATCCCTCTGGAGTACAATGCACTCCATAACTGTGTCTATAGGGCTTTTTATACTGAGCTATGAGTGCTGACACCAAAGCTTAAAAATGAATAAATAATTAAAACTGTCTACAGCTGTCTACTGACCTGTCCCTGGTCTGGGTCCCATGATAATAAAATCAGACAAGACTTGTATTGAGGGGAGGGTCTGCTAAGTCCCTTTTCTGCTCTACATCTAAGCAATATAGAAGCAATTTGCATGGCTTTGAAAAGGGGATTGGCAATATGAACTCAAACACCACCTCTCTCCTTCCATTCCAGGCACCGGTCATAAGCATCTACGACCTAAAACTTTGGACAAATGACAGTTTTAAATTAAACACGGGAATTTTTTTTAAGTGTCTCTGATTGCTTTCACACTGATGGTGTTGTTTCCCGTTGCTAGAAATCTGTTACATTCTTAGCCACTACAGTTTTTCTATTTCTGTAACCTTGCCTGCCTTTGGCCCTTGGCAAAGTGCAATAAAACATTGGTTCCTGTTTTCTTCCTCTCCTGGACCAACTTCACTGATTTTCTTCTTACAGGTCTGATGCCAGAGTGCTTACTTTCATTGAAGAACAGCACACATCACGCCATTCTCACTCAGATGTACTGGCTAACAGTATCTCACCACATAAAGTATAAAAGTCTGTTAACTACTCTCAAAGTCAGATCATTCAGTGCTGTAGCCCTTAAAAGACTGCATGTCCATTCCCTCTTTCAAAACTCTTCAAAAGGCTTTCCTCTTTAAACAGCACTTCTGTTTTGCTGATTACTGTATTAGAGAATAGAGATGCATCCATTTGTTTGTAATTTTATTGGGACCTTGTGATTCTAAAGGTCCAATGTAAAAACAAACCTAAGCATTTAAATAAATTTGTTACCCTATCAATATATGACATGACGGCAGGACATATTAAACAATTAAAAATGTTACAGTGCAACCAGACTAGAATTAAACCAGTATACCTCCCACCATGACTGTAAACGCTCTTTAAAAACAGACCACACTTATAAGTGCAGCTACATCTTGACTGTCAGTATTCTTGCAAATTTGTCATTGTACCATTTTTTGTTGAGAGGCATGGAAAAATCCTGTTTTGTTGCAGCAACACAGTACAGCACCGGTAATTTGATTTCCTGTTAGTCAGCGCATTTAAAACCTGCCCCAAGAGCTTGTAAACTTGCCAAGTTTCTATTAGAACCACAGAATTCTCTCAAGGGAGGACAAATAACTTGCAACAAAAAGAACCAGGCTTGCTTTTGATATTAAAAGGCCAGGTTTGCTGTTTTTCAGCAAATATCTTATTTACATTGATGTTTCTGTACTTCACTACAAACCTCACCACTGCAGCTTCTCACTGGTTTAAACAGCCCAATAAAGCAGCTGGTTAGGTTACATTTTCAAAACCCCCAATAATTCCTTGTAAAATGAGAAACTACCAGTGCAGTCTTTATTCTATGTTTATTTTTCAGAACATGCTCTGAAGATCAGTAATACAGGGCTCAGGACTGTGACTAAAGAGGTTGCAATTGCGAGCACAATTATTAATTTGTGAGTTATAAAATTACTTAAGTCGCCAGAGACGACAGGTAGCAACTTTGGATTGTAATTATTTTTATGGGAAACTATTACTATGTTTCTCTATTTATTATTTTTTAGATTTTAAGAACTTTATTTTAGCATTTTTAAATCTTAAAACGTAACTGACAGGCCATAGTGTCGCATGGATGTGTCCATTTAAAAAAAAGCACTTGCTTGCAGGATTTTACCCAGAGGGGTAAAACATGGCAACCAAAGCAGATGACTGAGCTGAGCTTTTTGCAGTGAGCATCAACATATAGAAAATGGTGACAGGAAAAATATCAGATATTTTTCCATACTATAATATGCCTCCGTCAGCCTGAGGTCACCAGCTCAACCCCAGTCTGACTCTTTAAGGACCAGTGAAGTACAAAGATGTATTTGAACGTTTGTTAACGTCATGCACTTCATGCAAAAGCACAACCACAATTTTTGGAAAAAATGTGTTTTACCGGTACTCAGCTACACCAACTGATACAGGGGTTGATAAACTGAGTAGGTGTTGGCTGTTAAATTCATTTAATGTCATACTGCTAGTGTCCGTATGTTAAATGTACTAATGAAATAAAATTACATAGCAGTAAGGGAGCAGTTGTAAAGCAACTGCATGTCGCACATGACAAATACAACCACATTAGTGGTTACCTCTACACATGACTGAGTTTCCTGTGTCTGAAAAAGAGACTGCACTGAAACCAAGTGCACTTAAATTTTAAGCTTTGGGCAATTACAAAGGAGAAACTATTTTATTTGGTCTGAAAACCAGCAAACCTGTCGTCTCAGACAGAACTGTCATTTAAAAAACAAATACCATATTGACAACAACACACAGGTCAAATCAACCACCCAATGCCCAATCATTTTTATGTCTATAACTACAGCCAGTATTGGACTCACATTCATCATAGAATCCATAGATGCGGTTGATGGAGGCGCATTCATGGTTGCCCCTGAGGAGGAAGAAGTTCTCTGGATATTTGATCTTGTAGGCCAGCAGGAGGCAGATGGTCTCCAGAGACTGCTTCCCCCGGTCCACGTAATCCCCCAGGAACAGGTAGTTACTCTCAGGTGGGTAGCCCCCATACTCAAAGAGCCTTAGCAGATCATAATACTGCCCATGGATGTCGCCTGCAAAGCAGAGAGCAACCTGTTCGATGAGACTAGTAGCGAACAGATACTTCTGAATACAGTGGCTAAATGTCATCTCCAACCACTGGTCAGCAGCTGATCCTTAATGCTGGAATTACATTTTCATATATTACAACAAATGCTCTCAAATATTTAAATATTCTATACAACTGGATTTTTATTTTGTTGGACGTTCGTCCTTTCACACTGTTAGAAATTCGGGAGGAAGAGTCAGGAGACTGGAGCTTCGGTGCTAACTGGAGTCTATTTCCACATACAGAGTACAGGGACAGCATGGTCAAACAGCCAATAGCAGTATCAGGAGTGTAGTCTTATTCACGTCTGTCACCAATCCATTCTAGGCTAGTCTGATCAGCAGTCCAGTCTGCCAAGAATATTTTGGGAAGACTTTATACACATTAAAAACCAAGGAGGAGGAAAAGGCATTATAAGTAGGGGATGTAGAAGGAGAAAATGAAGAGAGATGTAGATGGTAGAGATGGGGGGGTAAACGTATCTTACGCTTGTGAGACACAGGGTCATTTTAATACAAAAAGGAGTGAGGGGGCAAGGTGACAGTGCGACCAGTTTCATCTTTCTGCCATTTGCTTAAACTCTACAACAAACATGGTTTAGACCTTAAGAAAAAGGAAAATAGCATAAACTGAAAATATTTTCTCTCAGCATGCAAGTCAAATTGCCTCATCGTGTCAAAGTGGGGGTTCCTGACCACAATGAGCAATGAAACGTACCAGACTTATCAGCCATAGTTAGCCTACTTAAGATTCTAGTTTTTTTCTTTTTAAGAAACTCAAAAATTGCTTTCTTTCAGAGTATGCACTAAACTCAGAAAGCAACACTGGTCTTGCTGCCTGGTGCAGTCTGAATAAGCTTTCTACTGCACTGGCCAGCGAGCTAGTGAGCGCACACTCATTTATTCTCAGAAATAAACACAACAGAGTGCATGCTAACCAGCTTTCCCAAGCAGCACAATGTTTATTTGCATTGCAACTTGAATTAAGAACAGTACTGCCAACTCAAATTTGAGATCCAAATCATTTCTGGTTTCATAAAATTGGTAAATGCATTGATTACTTCAACAAACTGCATTTATCAAACATGAGAAAATATTTCTTGGTTAACTCAGCTGTTTGGCTGTTTATCTACTCACCGCAGATCTTCAGAGGAGCCTCCAGCTCCAGCAGGATGGGCTGGCTGAGAAAGATCTCACGAGATTTCAGACACAGGCCGCGAATCTCGTTCTCCTGCAGCTGAACATTCTTACCAGGCTTTGACCCTCTCACTGCGGATGAAAAACATGCGCACACAGGCAATCAGTATGATTACATCTTAAATTTGGTGCAAGTAAGCTCTAGAAAAATTCAACTGCGGTTACATAATTGCTATTGAGATAATGAACCTGTAACTGCATAAGGGCCTGGTGCAGAGATGATACTGATTCACTCAGAACACCCATTCTTTACACAGAACTATCACACTGGGTCTGATGAACCTGATTTTCATACTTTCTATAAGTTTCAATAAAAAGTGTGTTTTACTTACTGACATGGTTTTCTATTGTGTCACATTTCTTGGCATCACACTATATTTATTACAACATGAAATAAGAAATACGTTACTACTCTCTCTCTCTCACACACACACACACACACACACACACACACACACAAAATAGTGGAATTATACTGATAAGCATGTCTGCATTTTTATAATTTTACTGTTTTAATAACAATTTAGCAATAAATGTGAATGTAATGCCAGTAGATCTAGTCTCAACATTTCTAAGTGTTCAAGCATCAGCATCAGTATTAACATTCACAGATAGCTATAGGAAAAATAAAGATCAGCATCAGCCCACAGTTTTTCCCATGTTTTTTTATATCTACATATCTTGTGTGTTACTGGTGCTTTCTAACCTTACTACCAGACAGCTTTACCATCCAAACAGTTGGTCCTTAGCCATCAGTTACAAAACAGACCTTCACTGACTACAGCTATTCTACAGAAAGCAGAAAGTAGGTTAGGCTCTGAAGGGTTTTCCAACAATTGTGTGTTCTTCTTCACCTCCCTCACTACCCCTACTCTGCTCATCTCTGCCCCGGTCTGCAGATGTGGCCTTGATGTGTACGACAATAACCTACAGTGTGCATGGCGTTGCTGTGAAACACAGGCTCCCTCCGAAAAGCACCGCGTCATCCTGCAGTTCCCTCACCTTGGTCTCTGCGTTTACATCGATTGGCTTTTTATTTCGCATGGTCACAAGGGAGCAGTCAGAGGAACCATGCGCACCACCGCCCTTGCTGCTGCTGTTGCCCAGCATATTCTATTTTTACCCCTCCGTCCTGGGCCACCGGTGAACTCTCAGCAGCTGAACCACCGCACCAGCATCACTCAACACTTCAGCACTGCTCCAGCACCAGTTCTCTCCACCAAAGTACTAAGATGTCAAAGCAACATCCTCATTCATATGGCTCTTAAATCAGCAGTAAGGTTGGGAATCAGCAGTAATTTTGCAATACGTTATGTATCAAAATACAAGCAGCAGGATACATTGACAAAAACACACTGGACACAAACACTCAGATCACAAAAATTTCTGGAGGGTTTTTTTTTTTTTAAAAAGAACACACATACCTACTTCAGGCAGATGCTCTGTGATCTTAAGGCATTATTTTCCTCCTTTTTACCTATTATAAATACCACACTTATACCTACACATCCTATGTCAAAGTAGGTTCAGTACTATAAATGGATCTTTGAATATAACGATTTTGGCATATTGCAGTATCTGTATTTTGAACACTACTCAGCTACACCCTTGAGCAGTTACTACTAGTGCTATAAAAACAGGCTCCTGTCTACTTAAATGAGGAGAGATCTACAAATGTTATACTTAAATCTGCCACAAAAATACATCATTTCCTCTTTGTCTTAACATTAAAAAAAGCATTTTTTCAGGCTGTTCTAGTTAGTAAGCATGTACTGATGTAATAAAGTTTTTTTGTTTTTTTTTATGCCTTTGCCAATAAAAAGACTTCCCATAACACTCACCATACTGAATATGCTGCTCATATTTCAACTGAACTGTCTCCTCCTCTGATAACGTTTGACTTAGTCATCAAAACCACACCTGGAACTGATCTTAGACTGGAGCTTTCACTGCTCTAGAAACATTCCATCTCCCTTTAATACACATCACCCAAAATTACTTGGACAAAGTCTGGTTCCATTGACTTACACGCTCCTGTAAAAGTTACCATTTTGGAGATACAAGATTTTGTTTAGACAGCAGCGAGACATGAGTGGAGCAACCGTCTAAGTTGGCCCCATCATTAGGAGGTTGCGAATTCAATCCCTGGTGATGCTACAACCAGCCACGGCCAGGAGTTCACGAATGGCCTTCTCTCTGGGTGGTTGGGTAGGACACTCTGGCTGACTTTGCAGGTCTTGGAGAAAGCCTGTGTTAGCCTTTGCTAAATTAAACATGCATTAACATTAAGAACATTAGTATTTGAGATAGCAGTATTTATGTTACCCCTGACGAAAATCTTTTTTTTTTTAAACCCACATTCATATCTTAACTATTAAAACTGGTCTCAAAACACTTCTGAGAGGTATTCAGACAATGATCTTCCTCGGCATAGCTATCGCAGCACAGATGAAAACAGAGGAATACACAACTCATTTAAACTCAATGAGTTTCTCATGGCCTGCTTATCTAATCATATTATGAAGAGACAGAGTCTAACAAACAGCGAATAAAGCCTTCAGTCTCCTGCTGCTGATGAGAGGGGAACAGCCACGCGGCACATAGCACAGGGAACCTGCTAATCCGCAACACAGAAGTAATGCGGGTGGGGGTGGGGGTGGGTGTACAGCTGAGGGTGGGAAGCACTGGTATGACACGAATTGTGATTCTTTTGAGCAATAAATGTGATTAACAATTTCAGTGAGTAGAACATCAGTGATCTAATCTCAGTGGAGTATTTATACTGGTCAGTGCACACCATCAATTCTGTGATTTTTCAGCACACCTGTATGAGGGATTTTAGCTCACATCTAACTGAAAATGCTTGATCTTAATGTATTAAATGCCACACAGACACCCAAAGGGCCCGTTAACAACTGGCATTAACATGTGTTCTGGGTGATCATCATAGGTGGTAGTGCAAAGCACAGGTATGAATGGGGTTTAATGCGTCTTGGAGACAGATTGTGATCTCACACACCACCTCTGGAAGTGTTCAGGGATGCATACGGCCACATATTCACAGTTTGAACACTGAAGCATCTTGATGTGTTTGACAGCAGCGAAAGACCACCTTAATCACCTGCGTCAGAACGGCAGAGAAAAAAAAAAAGCACACGCACACCTTCTCTGTTCATGTGGTCTAACCATTTGTAATAGCCTCTTCATTTACACAAACACGGACTCGCAGTACATTTCTAACTGATGATAAATGCAGCGCGAGACTGATGTAGCAAATGTGGGTGGTAACCTTCCTCCAGTCACAAAACCCAATCACTGGATGTACATTCGGGACACATGGAAATGCCAAGTGTCTACACGTCTTGTTTTCAGCGATCAGACCACTCCAGATGGAGCTTAATACCAAGTGTGAACAGGGCCATTGTGATAAAAAAAATATAAATAAAAAATTTATAAATTTCAATGAATACATCAACAAAATAAGACCACCTTCTAAGGCCTCAATGTAAATGGTAATCTCAAAGTCTGACGCAAAAGACCTCAAAAGAACAAAAAGCATGCTTATTTTGAAAAATGCTAAATTCAGCATAAGGCCGAAGCAGAGACTTTCTAACAAAACGCTGCCGGTGGGTAACAAATACAAAAGCACTTAACTTGCAGACCATCAGACGTTCATAATTCACTACTCCAAACAGATTCAACAAAAACAGCAAGAACACGTGCCAAGTTAATGCTGTGACGTCAGCATTTCCAAAAAGCTACATTTTGCCTATCCACATAAAAACTTCACACCACGTCTGTGCACAGTGACACCGAATCCACCAGCAAAGGGCTCAGTTTGGCTGACAAGTGAAATTAGACGGTCTCGCTCAGAAACTGAGCCATTAAAGAGCAGCCCCGAAAGTCGCCCAGCAATGGAGCCCAAAATAGCACCAACTGCACACTGAAGCCCAAACCGGGAAAAACACTGACTCATTTCAAAGTCATCAGATTCACACTACCTTGCTGTTTGGGGTTATCAAACAAATGTCAACATCCGTTGTTCCTAATGTGGTTGTGGGAGCTTAAATGGACTGGAAAGGAAAGGTTTCGACATCGCATGAGGGCCTTAATGCTTCTGTAGCCGCTGCTTGATGGAAGAAAATTGTATGTATTGTATACGTACTGCATGTATTGTATATGTACTGTATACATACAAACCCCCCACCAACCTTTGATTTCCAATTTACCAATATTTTATTATTGCTAGCATCACAAAACATGAGTGCATTGTTCACTCATCATCTGAATAATAAATAAAATGGCTACATTTGAGCTGCAGACATAGAGACCCTTGGACGTCACCAATGACACTGTAAATAAATCAAATTTGGCAAGTTTTTGTACAACTGTTTCATATGAAACCACTGTAAATGAGCGTTCATATCGACATTTTACTTACGTCGACACTGAGAAATTAATGAAATCCCCCTTTAAAATTACACCACACAAACCCTAAAACATTTTTTACTTTAAGGATTTTATTCTGTTCTTTCAAAACAATCTGAAGCGCCCAGCAAATGACATACACAGCAGTTAAGTTTGTGATCCAACAACAGATACAAATCAAAATGCTAATTTAAGCTTAAAATGAACTTGTTTTGCAATGTTAAGTTTTGCAATTTTACAATTATTTTGCAATGTTGGGTTTTACAGTGGACGTCCACAGACAGTATTTGTCTGAAACATGAAAACTGTTTATCGGTTTTATTTTGTGCAAACTGGCCACTTGCTTGTTGTAATCTTAATGCTAGCCAACAAGGCTGAGCTACTGTTAAGGATGGAATATTTTGTTTGTTTACAACTTTACAGCAAAAAAAAAAAAAAAAAAAAAAAAAAAAAAAAAAGGACAGAATGAAGTCTGTCTGATCTTCAGTTGCTGGACAGTCATGTAAAGTGTGTGTGTGTGTGTGTGTGTGTGTGTGTGTGTGTGTGTGTGTGTGTGTGTGTGTGTGTGTGTGTGTGTGTGTGTGTGTGTGTGTGTGTGTGTGTCTTTTCTGCCACCACAGCTGGAAAAAATCCTTGAAGAAATACTGTTTTAAGCCCAACTCCAAGCTACAATCTGCTCTAGTGCAGGACTTGACTTTTTGTTATCATTGTAGAGACTCATTCGAAGTTTCAGGTACGGAATGTTCCAGCCCGCCCTAAAAAAATTAATAAATAAACAAATCTTGAACAAAACATGAATAAAAAAAAAAAAAGAAGAACACTTCTGCCACTTTCTCAATGCATGCCAAACCCAGAGGCTGCAACAATTGCATCATCGCATTGCGTTTGGATCAGAAACACTGCTCCCCAGCTAAACAGTTACACTGCATACTACGGCGTGCTAAACCTACCCAACAAGCGCTGAGGTGAGTCAGTTACACAAACACAGCTACACTCCAAACTAAAGGACCAGGTCACTGTATACATCAGCCAAACACGCACAAACACACTGCAGGCAGATGAAATTTCATACATTCCTATAACAGTCAAGCAGGTACAGTCTACAGCGTTCAGCTCTATGAGAACAGGACATGCTGAACTCCCTGCTCTATGCTTTTCACGCAGGGGTGTAACCATGTTTTTTCAGGTACAAAGCAATTTTAGAATCTGACAAGATTTGGTGTTTTGTGTCATTTACTTAACGTATTGAAATATTTTCAGAAATAAAGAGAACACACTGTACATGTTAAAAAAAGCACGACTATGTGATGAGGCAGTTCATTCATATCTGAGAAATTCACATGCAAATCTGATGCTTAAGATTGGGGCAGTCGTGGGCTGGAGGTTAGAGAACTGGCCCTGTGACCGGAAGGTCGCTGCTTCGATCCCCAGAGCCGACAGTACATGCATATGTACTGTCCTTGAGCAAGGCACCCAACCCCCAACTGCTCCCATCTTTTTGCCGAAAAAAGGCCCAAGGCTCCATTTATCGAAAATAAAAAAAATCACATCTAAAATAGAAATCGTAAGATTAATAAAATTAATTTTTAAAAATCACAATTATATATTTTCCATAAAATCATTAATCTTTAATTAAAGTCTACTGTAACTAGGACTAGAAAACTAGAGATGGTGAGATGCTGCTTCTCCAGCACAAGCCAGCTCATCTGTCTGACATTCGCTCTTAGAACAGGAAAGCGAAGGTACGAAGGAAATGTTGCCCACCAGTTACATTGCTACAAGCAGTCAGGCTGCCTCAAAGGACATTAACTAGCACATATTAAAACATATTTACAGCCAAGATGGTAAAACATTACTTCAATAAAATACAATACATACAAATGTTGTGGCTCCCAAGGTGTTTTTTGTTGAAAGGACAATTTTTTTTTTTTTAACATTTGGATTGCTGACCCGTCAGACTGTTTAGTCAAATCTGGCTGAGGACGTCAGTTAAACATAGTTATAAACATACATTTATATACATTTAAGGCTCACATTGTAACCAGTGTATGAATATTGGACAGCCACCAATTACCATTATGTAAAATGAGTTAGTTATTCTATCTGGTGGTCATTTGCCTTCATGATCAGACAAAGACTAGTCACGCTCTCACGCACACACACGCTCGCGCGCACAACTGGGACAAAGAGCATTTTAATTCCAGTAAATAAAAGATACAAGGGGACTGACTAACTTTGACTATTCGATTGCTCTGCCTTAATTACAGTGAAGTCAGTCAAAGAAAACACTCACCCACGCGTGTTTTAACGCATGCTCAAACCATGGGGACATCTGCGCTGTGGGCTGGTGGAATCCAGCCATTGGACATTGGAGATACAACAGCACACACACGCGCACACCAGGGTGTTTTCATTAACCACTTTAAAAAAACAAAACCAAATAAATAAATAAATAAATAAATAAATACACACCACACACACACACACACGACACACAGACCTTTCTCTGAAACCGAAACATTCAAAACTGTACCTTCTGAACCTTGATCATTATAAAATGTTAAATAAAAATGATTTTATTACTCAATACAGCTCTGTTATATAACTTGGTCTGTATAATCAGTAAATCATCTTTAGTTTACCTATTAAACATTTACACATCTTGCTCAGTCACATGTGTGGGTACACTCAATGTTTAGGGCCTTGAGTCAAACCATGACAGTAAATCACAAGCTTTGTTTAGATAATCAAATCTCATGGCTGTTATTTTCCAAATCTTTAAGTTCACTGTTGATAAGAATGTTGAATATATACTCGCATTTGCAAGGTCTTTGACACCAACATAAACTTGCAGTATATTTCCGTTCTCAGCGCAGAGTTCCCCAGCATAACCATGAAGCAGAACACTCATAACAAATGTTTTAAACACAGACAGAATAACCTGTCTGACGATATTATGTTAGAATGGCAACAAATTTCATTTGAAGATGAATCTGCTAACATTAGTACTTCTCTTGAAAATAAATAAATATTTAATTAAATTTTAAAAGTCCTTCTTTTTGTCCACAGTACGAGTGGCTGAGCACTGCTGTGACCCGTTAGGGCCGTGTATTAGCCAGTGCATTTACATTTACATTTATGGCATTTAGCAGACGCTCTTATCCAGAGCGACTTACAAAAGTGCTTGTCATTACTTCAGAATATCTCATGTTAATAAAGGTCGACATAATTTTAAGGGGCTTTGCTCTAAATTGCTGCCTGAAGTTATCTATGCATTGAGACCTAAAACAAATACAACAAGTAGAAAAATACCTACAACTCAACACAGAGTCTACACAACACTAAACCTGCTGAAAAAAAGTTTGTAATAAACTACAGTGAACAAAAAGAGGTGAAGATCTTTAATAGACAGTGTTAGTGATTAGATAAGTGTAGTGTAAAGAGATGGGTCTTCAGACGTCCTTTAAAGACAGCAAGTGATTCTGCAGTGCACACAGTACAACTGTTCTAATCTGTCCTGTCTCGACAAATGCAGGGTGGATTTGTTCCTACAGCTGCACTGAGTCATTCTTCAGCCATGCTGCAGAGTTGAGGAGAAGCTCCAAGCCCTGCTGTCGTGCCAGTCTAAAAGTCAGAACTGACGCTCTCTCTCTTGGTATGCGGTTCCTTTTTGGTCTGGGCTCATTCAAGTGTGGGGTTACATTTACAGAGTGCTTTTCCACCTGAAACCAAAATCTAGCAATAGTATCTCCAAACAATAATTACTTTCCTACTGAAACATAGCAAGTTATACAGAATCATTATATAGTTTATAGTAACATTATATAACACTACAACACCATTCAAAATGCTTAGCCTCTTAAACTCCTTGAGATCACTGGTGGTTCCAAAACACACTTCGTCATATTCTTCATAACTTTCATATTTCATGAGCTACATTCAAAAGTCTTCTTTCCAGTCATCTACATGGGTAATGTCATTTTAAACCCTTATAATAAAAGAAGCTGAACTCACAATTTTTCTCTAGTGAAAGTCGACACATTTTTCCACAAATCTGGGCTATAAACTATAAACAGATGGCGTCTCTTCGGTGATCTGCTCTGCAAAAATTAGTTTTATGAAATAAAAAGAGCGTCAAAGATTTCTGGCTTTCAGAAGTAAATTGTAAGCATATGGCAATGCGTGTATGATCATATAACATGTTCTATTCATTTGAGGGGAGCTTTAACAAAAATAAATAAATAATAAATACAGTTACTGAATACAGTGGTCATGTAAATTCAGAAGGACAAACCAAAACACACCCTGAAGAAATTCTTAACCTTCCCTACAGGAAGAAATACACAATCAAAGACCAACGAGCTACTCACTATGTAATTGTTGGGCTATGTTAAAACATCAATTAAAAGGTTTTAAAAATCCAGTTTTGCAAAGAAAATTCCCTTTTTTTTCTTCTTTTTTTTTTACGTTACAAAGTGGGGGGGGGGGTCTGAAATGCAGCTGGAATTTGTATTTGTACTTAAATGTATACAAAATGATTTGTATTTGTATACAAAGCGAAAGTGGGTGCTGCTTCAACCACAAATAAGTGTGAGGTTCCTGAACAGATTCCAAATGAATCAAAAGACCACCTGAACTTGGGCAGTGCTGAGTAAAATGCTTACAGCACGTAAACTGGATCAGATCAGTGAATATGCTTATTGGCTCACTAACACTGATAAGAAGGAAAACTTAGGTAATGAAATTTGACATTTTTTCAACACTGGAGAATTTATTCGTTCGGTCAGTACCATGGAAGCAGTAAATATACTACAAACCCAGGCCTGGTGCCATTGCTAAAAAAAAAATTTTAAAACATTTTTAAACAATTAAAAAAAAAATTAATCTCAGTAAGTTTTGCTTCATTTTCCTCTACATATTTATTTTGGCATTTGTCAAATTAGCTGTTACTCTGGCCATTTTTAGCAATAACCAGTCACTATGTTCTCATCAGCTTCAATTACTGATAACATTAGATAAAGGAGGCCCTTAAACTGAAGAAGAAAACAACGGCCAAAGCTCCTGAGACCGTCACTGATGCTGCAATATGGCTGCTGCAGAACTGGAAGACACTACTCATTTATAAAACAGCAACTACATGTTACTGGACTTTTTCCTTTGGACAAAATGCTTTTGCTGTTCTCTGGAAATTTACCAGTTTCACTGGCAGCACACATTCAAGATTCAAGAGTTTTATTGTCATGTGCACAGCAGAACAGGCAGCTGCACTGTACAATGAAATTCTTACTTGCTGTTCCTCTATTCACCAAATATAACCTTAAGAGAATAAAAAAGAAAATATAAGAATAACTAAAAACAGTAGTAAAATGTTAAAAAATGCACAGTGTGTGCAAAGTTGAAATAAAATTAAAAGTTACACGTGCTTATGCGCAAATATGTAGAGCAGCTGTTCATAAAGTGCATCAAGTAACAGATGTAAACAGTAAACAATATTGTTCTGTGCAAGTAAATAACATAGGAGAACCTTTATTTTGGCAACACCATACTGAACTAGTGGGAAACAGAACTAAATTGTAAGGTATTTTGGGTTTAATCGTCCAGGTTTCCATGCATTTTTTATTTTTTTTTTTATTGTTGCACTTTCTCAGGAAAAAAGCAGAACCAGTGAGGCAGTGTTAGGCTTGCATATTCACATTGTTCTGAAATATGCTGTGACGTACCTTACACAGGCGTAGATCTACTACAGGTCTATTATGAAATGGGCCCGTTATGAAATTTTCTATTACAGTAATAAGTCATGCGAGGATCTGCGTCACAATGACTTTACGAAGCTTATATGGTTTAGGCACAACAAGTGTTGTAACCGTCTCAACTGAGAAAAAAAAAAAAATATATATATACACATATCAATGTAAAGTATGGCCTCAAGCGGTCTACTGCTTGTTTTAATTGTGACACAGAATATACATTTTTCCAAAATAAAATATTTTTTAAATGGAATTATAATGGACTTAGGATACAGTTAGTATCTCCGTATAGGCCGATACCTATTCCTTTAGTATCAGTATCAGGATCGGGGGGAAAAAGTGGTAGTAGTGCATCTCTAGCAGAAACTGGGACTAGATTCACCTCGACTGGCACAACAGAGAAACGCCGTATTTACAATTACTTGTAAAGTACAGTAAAATAAATAATGGACATTTTCGTACCGTAAACGAGCAACAACTAAACATTTTGCTCTTTCAGAATTATCATAAATGTTTCATAAAATACTGGTTTGAATTATCAGTCCAACACCAATAATTCTGTGTTTAACAATTGCTGCATTTGATTGTTATTACTGTGCATGACTATTATAATCTCAAGCCCTGTGTACAATGCCAATAATCACAAATCTGTAGCACGCCACACCAGCATAATGTTCCAACCCGGAACAATCCACGGCCTAAACAGAAATAAACACACATACAAGTGACGAGGCCAGTAAGTGTCAGTCTTGGAAACTCCAGTCTTAAATGTCCAAACACAGAGTACTGAACACTACAGCCCTCTTCACCTTTAGTAGCCATGAGAGCAGTTACATAAGGGAACAGCTTGCCAAAGGAACAGCCTGTATTAATACCAGTGTAGGAGATAAGGTTTACTACTCTCTGACTGGCCTGGTTTCAATGAGGGCCATAATGCATCCATAAAGATACACGCAGGTTCAGAGGCAGAGCTCTGCTGCGACAGACAGGAGAGATTTATCTTCTTCAAAGTACAGCTGTCATTATTACTCAGTTTAGAACAGAGATCTTATAAAATGTACACTCAACAGGCCAGAAATCATTAGTAAGTAATGTGCATAATAATGCATATTTCAAATTCTCCTATAATACTAAAATATTTAAAATTCAACTAATTCATTTCAAACATCCAAGTTCAGTGGTTTTCCAGCTGTTAAACCTGAACTGAGTTGATATACCACCACACCATTTCAGACAGGATTACACATTTTCTGAATTGCTGATTCAAAAACTTCCAAAGAAAAAAATTAAATTAAATAATAATTTTAGCTTTTTTTTTTTTTTTTTTTAAAATCAAACCCCGACCAGTAAGTTCCAGTAGAGTACAGGGGGTCCCAAAAAATCTGACAATTTCGTAATCTAATAACATTGCCCTCAATTCTCCCTCAAATAATCTCAAATTTTAACAAAATGTGTAAAAACTAACCAAGTTTAATTTTTAATGTTTTTTTCAGGTCAAAGAATGTTAGAATATGCTCGAACACAGTCAAACGAGAGTGTGTAGGATACATTTTCACGAAAATTCAATAAAAACGCACCAACCGGAAAGCAGATTTGGACATGGCACAAAAGAATTCGCAGAGGAAGGCTGTCAGACCAGGAGGACAAAGGGATGTGGACGATCAACTGTATCAGAAGATATCGTCAATCAGGTTCGAGAAACATTTGTACGAAGCCCCAGAAAATCTGTAAGAAGAGGATTTCTGGAAGTCCGTGTTTGGCAGGAGCTGGACTGCCATCTTGACGTGCGTCATGTCACAGGCGGTGCGCATACTGAACATCTGTGAAGCTGTAAAACTCAAATCTTGTATTGTTCAACAAGAAGCCTATTTAATATTTTGTTTACCTAGCACAGCTAGGTACTCAGATATTCACATCTCAGTTGATGTCAATTTCTTTTAGGACACCCTGCACATTCACCCTCTCCAAGGTGCCATCTCTAACGACTTCGCCACCTTCTAACAAATTCTAAATATTGTCACCATTTCAAAAAGCAAAATGAAAAGAAGGGGGACATGAACATTCACATAAGCACATGAAACAGGTTAATGACATTCATCAGCCAAATAAAAAAGGTAAAAGTAGTAATTAATAAATAAATAAATAAATAAATGAATGAATGAATGAATGAATGAATGTCCTAAAATGCTTCGTTATTCTACGAAGATACAAATACAAATACCCTCCACACAGGACAGAATTCATTTTAATTGAATTTAACCAAGCAGATCACTTGAGAAAGTTTAAAATGATTTATTGCACTGCAACTTCTTATAAAAATTCAGCAACAACGCTCAAAAACACTACATGATCACAACGACTACTAACTCCGCTTTTAGTTCGTAACCTCTGATGATGAATACGGTTCAGAAAGCAATTTCTGAGAGTGTATTCACATAGAAAATGAGTCATAAACAAGAGGCGCCTTTTTCTGCCTGAAACGCTGTTCCTCAGCCTTACCTACAGGATAGGCTGATGACAGCTTTCTCCACTAATCCATTTCAACATAGCAGGTAATGTGGCAACATCATAAAAGCCCACTTAAAGTGAAAGCAATGACTTTTTTCATTTCTGGACAGAAACATGTTGGTATGAGTTGCTAGTATTTGGAAAATATTTAATAATTGGCATTTTCAACACCTATAAATCGCTCCTTGCTAAAATAATAATAAAGTGAACGTTTATGGTTTTAGTGAACTTACAGGCAAGTCTCAGCAGCAACAGACAAACAGGCCACCTGACATCTGCTGCAAACCAAGCTGGATACAACCAGCAAGATTGTCAGTTTTGTTTGATTGGCTGTTGCCTCTATGTTTTAATGTGTGTGTGTGTGTATGTACACACACACACACACACACACACATATACACATATATACATACATATATACACATATATACATACACACACACATATATATATATATATATATATATATATATATATATATATATATATATATATATATATATATATATATATATATATGACTCACTGTATGGCATGACAAGTCTTATGACTCAAGATACATGAGCCAGATGGGAAACCGTGTCTGACGTTCACAGCACTATATCTTTGCAAAGCATTCAACATTTCATTCTGAGCATCTGCTAAGAGAGATATACTTTATCCAATTATCAGTTGGTGCTCTTGGAAGATCCCACGTTTTAATCAATTTTTGAAATTTAATTCAAAAATGTTCATTGGAAACTTTTACTTTTAGGTAAACTTTATGTTGTCTGCTTTTTTTTTAATAATAAAAATAAATCGGTCAGATTAACCAACGCATAGACAAAATAAGGTGTTGCTAAATAACCATTAGCAAAAGCCCTAGACTTATGAATCCAAACTTATTAGTAAATCACCCTGAGGTGGCAGGGTAACCGGTTGCCCATTCCTGACTGATGCTGTCAGTCAACTTGCAAATTACTTCCAGGAAACAAGAGGGTTCATCTTTCCTTTTTCTGGAAGCCGAATCACAAACAGTCCACTGCCTGTTTGAGCCTGCCCCAACAGTCCAGTGCCTGCCCTAACAGTCCAGTGAACCAGGACTGGTCCCAGTCCTCAGCATCACCGGCTCTGCTTTCTGTGAGATACTCAGAGCGCAGAGAGCTTAAACAGGGCAAACCGCATGAAAAAAGTGGGTCGTCTCTCCCCTGCAGTGCAGTCCGAAACTACCAAGCCACGCTATTCTCTACAGTAAGAACTCAATCTATGGACTTTAAAAAGAAACCCACTGATCTTTCAAAGATTCTACATTATTAAATGGTTGAGACATCAACAATTTCAGAGCGGTTTAATTTAAATGCTCTCTGCTAGAGAAATGTGTCGAGTTAAAACTGTTCACAGTGGTGTTGATGGGAACTAGACGTCCATCTCTACAAGCTCTTTTAAATAAAAGTTATTACACAAAATGTGCAGATATATGCTGTCTGACATCTGAAACACCATTTTATGTTATTTCTATGCGATGACATTTCTGAATAAATTACATTTTTAACCATTCACAACAGAGAGGTACACACAAAGCAAACTGACTCCCAAAGAAAACATATTTTTTCAGATTTATGACCATTTTACCACGATCAACATTACATACAAAAACTCAGCAGACACGACTAGGTTCACTGGTGGTGTTGGGTAGTAAATACAAGTGCTATATTTGTAGTGTTAGACATTATGACCCTGGTTCCTATCAGCACCGCTGTAAACATAAATCAGAGTCCAAGTTTCTCTACAATGAACCATTTCACACCAAACCACTCTAAATGACTTTACATCTCTGTGACTGAATTATTCAGAAGTTCTGAAAAGGTAGTGGTATTCCTCTCTAATAATTATATTAATAAATAAACTCAACGCTGCTATTTGCGCGTGCCTGTCTTCTGTATCCAATCTACGTTATCTAGTTGTGATTTCCCTGCGATGAAAAAGAAACGCAGAGAACCTTTCTTACTCATCCCAATGTAATCTTAAAGATTTACAACCATTTCGTTTACTACCTTGCTGTCAAACAAATAAGCGCCAGCAGACTGAGGTCAGCCTTTTCAAACCATAAACAGGCAGTGAGCTAACGCTAGCCAACACTAATGTCTGGGTGCTTACCAAATAACTTACGCGTAACTTTAATGACCATGTGGGGGGAAAAAACTTTTAAAAAAACTCAAAATGTGTGAACAAATTCGTTTTCTCAAAGAGGGAACGTTCATCGGTGTCCCCTGATAGCTGTTTAGCTGGCTAACGTCACACGAAGCTGAAGTTAGCTTCTCACTCGAATCTTCCCGTTCCACCTTAAATCCCGCAGCAGTTGTAATCGGGTCCCTCAGGCGCCTCAAGGGAAGCGCCGCGCCGTTTAAGGTGGAACGGGGAAAATGGAGCAAGAAGCAGTCGAAGAGGAAGCCGAGTTCAGCCTCAACATTACGTCAATTCTCACCAAGTTACGACGCTAGAAATGACAGTAGCTGACATTAACTCGACATATTTTGACACATTTCTAGTTCAGAGGACCTCTGCAGCAAAAGCTAAAACTAATTTAGCGCGCTTGCTCTAAATAATGACTAAAAATATGAACGTTTGCGATCAGGCAGGGAAGCTAAGTAGCGTTAGCTTTGCTACCTCAGGCTACCCTTCTTTAAGCTACAACAACTGACCTCTTGTACAATAAATCAACCCCCAGAATACTTGTAATTTAGAAAACCTTACGCTGTTTGCTTTAGGACGCCATACAACACACTTTTAGTCTTTAAAATGTCTCAAATCTTAGCTTACCTTCCAGGAGCCGCTGAATGATGCTGTCTATGTTGAGCTTGTCGATGTCGGCCATGCCTCGCTAACTGGGACAATGTATCTCCTCTATAATCTTCTCTAGCGTCAGTTCACTTAAGGCGCCAGCTAAAGCCTCATTAGACTGAACCGCGGTTTAATAACGGCGCTCCAGGCTCATCGGTGTCGGCTGTGGGTGATCTTCGCCTCCCGCTGCAGAAGCCGTTCCTACGCGGCATCCGTCTGCGCCTGCGAGTGCCGGGCGGGCGGAGGAGGGATACACAAATAGGCAGCCAGGCGGGCGGAGGGATACCGTTTATACAGCGTGCGTCGCGTTTATTTTCTTTGGGGACTATGGAGGTGTTATTTGGCCTAGAAATATTTTTAAAAATATAATTATACTAATATTAGGCATCGTTTTTCCAGGTGTGCACTGATACCTCTTCACCAACGCTAACAGTCTTGTGCAAATTATTGTTTTCGTTTCCTGTACGAACAAACGTGAATGTCTATTTTCTGCACATTCAAATCTAAAATAAATCTAAAATAAATCACAATAAAATAAATCACAATAAATCTATATTCACCTCTACATCTGGCAATCAGGATTTGTTGAGCACTGTAGGGATTCCCAATGACTGTGTGATGTATTTGTGTGTATTTGTTTAATGTACACTGGGTATCGTGCACTCTTAAAAACGAGGCTCTTAAAGAGAATCGTTTTATTTAGAAACACGAGATCTGCATAGAACCATTTTATGCATAAATGCTTCTGTAGCTTAATGGAGCATGTGCTATATATGGTTCCATATAGCACCATAAAGAGTTCTTCTGTTGTTATGGTGTCAAACTTGTATCAATAGAAGAGCCTTTTTTAAAGCAAAAATATATAAATATTTTTAAAAAGGTTCAGTATAGAACCATACGCAACACATCATCCAGGCTGAGGAACCATTCCACCATGCCAAAACCATTTACGCATGACATGGTTAAATACAGGACTGTTCCCTTTACCCAAGAATCATCTTATTTAAGAGTGTAGGGAGAAAACTGATGATAAAAGATACAAAACTGTGAATTCTTTCAAACCACTGGTGCTCAGAGAAGCCGTGCTGCCTTACTGAACATTATGTTACATTGAAATTAACATATTATGTGCTGGTTTAAGGCTGGATGCTGAGCATCTAAAAGTAGGCTAAGTCAACTCAGTGTATTACTCCACAGGAAGAAATACACAGCCACACATCACACGTCACTCAGTGTGAGTCAGAGCTGTTTTGGGATTTGTCACAGGACTGGATCAGATTTTTTCCGTCTGATATCTGATCCAACATTTTTTTGCTGATTTCAGCCTGATACTGATACCCGTAGACATGCAGGCTCTAGAAATTACCAACAAACTTAGGCCATACTTTTTTAATCCCACAACCAGGGAAATTCCACCTCTGTATTTAACCCATCCGTGAAGTGAAACACCACATACACACCAGTGAATACACACCAGTGAATACACACACACACACACACACACAGACTAGGGGGCAGTGAGCACGCTTGCCCAGAGTGGTGGGCAGCCCTATCCATGGCACCCAGGGAGCAATTGGGGGTTAGGTGTCTTGCTCAAGGACACCTCAGTCATGGACTGTCAGCTCTGGGGCTCAAACCAGCAACCTTCCGGTCACAGGGCTGGTTCCCTGACCTCCAGCCCACGACTGCCCCCAAACTGCTCAACACAACACTTTTCAGAAGATGTGCTGGCTCAAGGCTTATTGTTCATTTATTAATCCTAAGACTTATTACTCACTAACTAAACTAATCTAGACACAAATCAGCCTTAATATTAACACCACCTCCTTGTTTCTACGTTCACTGTCCATTTTAGCAGCTCCACTTACGGTATAGATGCACTTTGTAGTTCTACAGTTACAGACTGTAGTCCATCTGCTTCTCTGATACTTTGTTAGCCCCCTTTTACCCTGTTCTTCAGTAGTCAGGACCCCCACAGGACCACCACGGAACCCCTACAGATATTCTTTGAGTGGAGGATCATTCTCAGCACTGCAGTGACACTGATGTGGTGGTGGTGGATCAGACACAGAAGTGCTACTGGAGTTTAAAACACCTCAGTGTCACTGCTGGACTGAGAACCAACCAAAAATATCCAGCCAACAGCGTCCTGTGACCACTGATGAAGGACTAGAAGATGACCAACACAAACTGTGCAGCAGATGTACATGTACAAAGGGGACTGACAAGGTAGGAGTGTCTAATAGAGTGGACAGTGAGTGGACACAGTGTTTAAAAACTCCAGCAGCACTTCTGTGTCTGATCCACTCATACTAGCACAACACACACTAACACACCACCACCATATCAGTGTCACTGCAGTGCTGAGAATGATCCACCACCCAAATAGTACCTGCTCTGTGAGGGTCCGTGGAGGTCCTGAGCACTGAAGAACAGGATAAAAGGTGGCTAAGAATCGGAGTATCAGAGAGTATCAGAGAAACAGATGGACTACAGTCTGTAACTGTAGAACTACAAAGTGCAGCTATACAGTAAATGGAGCTGATCAAATGGACAATAGGCATGGAAACAAGGAGGTGGTTATAATGTTATGCCTGATCAGTTTATATTCCCTGAATGAATGAATGCTCCCTGCAATATAAGACTATTATAATATAAGACCACTAGATGTCAACATTGTCTAAACTTATCTCTGCATAGTAGGGAATTTTTAAAGTTATGGCATAACAGCTTGGAGAATTTCACTAATGGCAACATGCTGTAATGTAATATTTATGGCTGTTTAATAGTGATCATCTGAAAAGAAAAGAAAAATAGACAAGCTGTAATCCATTGAACGGTGACATGATGCCAGCATGTCGCTGTTATTTCCCAGATGTAAACAGCTGGAGCAGTTAGAAGTGCAGTGCAACGTTTACTGCCTTTTCAAAGAGTCCTGAATTCTACACTCCGGTGAAGAATGTGTGGTATACAGATGTTGGGTAAAGGTAAAAGGGAAACTTCAGCACTTTTTAAACCTCAGTTTTGTCTGTGTACTATAAAACATTCATCTGTAAAATTACAGTAATTGTCTGACAGCAGCTTCTCCAGTATAGTGCTGTTTATTTACAGTACTGATACTGCACTTCACAATTACACAGCATTGCTTTAATCCAAATATACAGACGATGTGGTATGTTTTAATTTAAAGACTTAATTCCACTGATTTTTCAAAATTCCTGCACAAATAAAGATGTAGACACTCTTTCAGAGTGGACTGGAGTGAAATGCTCAACAGTAATGTACTTGTTAGGGAGTTTCCTCAGATGTTTCTGTTGAGTCCCACATGAAGTACTACTGATAATACAACATGCAACATCAGTATGGGCCAGTTAGGCAATGGAGCAATTAGCAACCAATATATTGTGCAGTGCTAGTTATAATGTGTATGTGGACGTGTGTTCAGAAGGAGTCTGTGCTGTATTATCATTATCATCATAAATTATACCACGACACATCACAACACCCCACAGTAACAACCAGCTTAGAATAACTGCACGATAACTGCTCTCTCTCTCTCTCTCTCTCTCTCTCTCTCTCGCTCTCTCTCTCTCTCTCTCTCGCTCTTCAGGGAATTTTCCTTTTCCTTTATTTTCCTCTTTCTCTCCTATCTCTCTCTCCTTTCATCTTTTTCTCCCTCGTCACCTTTCTTTCTCTGCCTTTCTCTTCCTTTATCTTACTAACCTATCTCTCTTTCTTTCTCTCTCTCTCTCTCTATCTCTCTCCTTCTCTTTCTCTCTCACTCTCTCTCTCCCTCTCTCTCTCACTCTCTCCCTCTCTCTCCCTCTCTCTCTCTCTCTCTTTCTCTCTCTCTCACTCTATCTCTCTCCCTCCTCTCCCTCTTGTTGAATTATTATCAACTTTACTCTCTCATTTTCTCTCCACCTTTCTTTCTCTTCATTCTCTTCATTTATTTTATTCTGTCATTACTCTCACTATCTCTCTTTCTTCCTTTCTTTCTCTCTCTCTCTCTCTCTCTCTCTCTCTCTGGTACAGGTGAAGGAGTTGGATGATAAAGTTATTGATGGTAGTGGATGGTGGAACTCTGGTAAAGTCTGAGTTTAAGAGCAGCAGCTGCCACCCTGGAATCTCCTGATGAAAAGCTGAAACCTGCTGCCCAGTGCACTGCCAGCATCTCTGGTCAGTATCAGGTCAGTATCATCTGATTAGTTAACCTTTACTTTATCTGAAATATGAGGAAACCTGCCTTTGAAGCTCTGATTAGTTTTGGGCCCCAGCAGACGATCAGATATCCTCCATGAATGTCACTCTTCAAAGCGTCCCAGGAGTCTCTTACAATGGGACTTAACCTCAAGGTCTCTTGGCCTGATGGAGCATCCACTCTCGAGTGTTAATGACAGTGGGATCAGCCAGAGGCTGTCTGCTGTAGCTCTCTGTCACTTTAGTGAGTATAACATTACAGCGAACACGTCAGCATGAGCACAGAAATAACACCGCAGGGCTTTGTCTTCAACCCAGCAAGAAAAAAGACGAGTCCATAAACACCTGTTAGCGTCATCACTCAGTAACCTAGAGGACCAAAGCACCACAGCTCTACAGTCTGACCAAACACCAACAAGCCCAGCACACTGAACACATAAACACTAGCAAGGCCAGCACACTGACCACATGAACACCAACAAGGCCTGCACACTGACCACATAAACACCAACAAGACCAGCACACTGACCACATGAACACCAACAAGACTAGCACACTGATCACATAAACACCAACAAGACCAGCATACTGACCACATAAACACCAACAAGACCAGCATACTGACCACATGAACACCAACAAGACCAGCACACTGACCACATGAACACCAACAAGGCCTGCACACTGACCACATAAACACTAGCAAGGCCAGCACACTGACCACATGAACACCAATAAGGCCTGCACACTGACCACATAAACACCAACAAGACCAGCACACTGACCACATGAACACCAACAAGACCAGCACACTGACCACATGAACACCAACAAGGCCTGCACACTGACCACATAAACACTAGCAAGGCCAGCACACTGACCACATGAACACCAACAAGGCCTGCACACTGACCACATAAACACCAACAAGACCAGCACACTGACCACATGAACACCAACAAGGCCTGCACACTGACCACATGAACACTAGCAAGACCAGCACACTGACCACATAAACACCAACAAGACCAGCACACTGACCACATGAACACCAACAAGGCCTGCACACTGACCACATGAACACTAGCAAGGCCTGCACACTGACCACATGAACACCAACAAGGCCTGCACACTGACCACATGAACACCAATAAGGCCTGCACACTGACCACATGAACATCAACAAGACCAGCACACTGACCACATAAACACCAATGAGGCCAGCATACTGACCACATGAACACCAACAAGGCCAGCATACTGATCACATGAACACCAACAAGACCAGCATACTGACCACATGAACACCAACATGACCAGCACACTGACCACATAAACACCAACAAGACCAGCACACTGACCACATAAACACCAACAAGACCAGCATACTGACCACATGAACACCAACAAGACTAGCACACTGATCACATAAACACCAACAAGACCAGCATACTGACCACATAAACACCAACAAGACCAGCATACTGACCACATGAACACCAACAAGACCAGCACACTGACCACATAAACACCAATAAGGCCAGCACACTGATCACATAAACACCAACAAGACCAGCATACTGACCACATAAACACCAACAAGACCAGCATACTGACCACATGAACACCAACAAGACCAGCACACTGACCACATGAACACCAACAAGGCCTGCACACTGACCACATAAACACTAGCAAGGCCAGCACACTGACCACATGAACACCAATAAGGCCTGCACACTGACCACATAAACACCAACAAGACCAGCACACTGACCACATGAACACCAACAAGACCAGCACACTGACCACATGAACACCAACAAGGCCTGCACACTGACCACATAAACACTAGCAAGGCCAGCACACTGACCACATGAACACCAACAAGGCCTGCACACTGACCACATAAACACCAACAAGACCAGCACACTGACCACATGAACACCAACAAGGCCTGCACACTGACCACATGAACACTAGCAAGACCAGCACACTGACCACATAAACACCAACAAGACCAGCACACTGACCACATGAACACCAACAAGGCCTGCACACTGACCACATGAACACTAGCAAGACCAGCACACTGACCACATAAACACCAACAAGACCAGCACACTGACCACATGAACACCAACAAGGCCTGCACACTGACCACATGAACACCAACAAGGCCTGCACACTGACCACATGAACACTAGCAAGGCCTGCACACTGACCACATGAACAAAAACAAGGCCTGCACACTGACCACATGAACACCAACAAGGCCTGCACACTGACCACATGAACACCAATAAGGCCTGCACACTGACCACATGAACATCAACAAGACCAGCACACTGACCACATAAACACCAATGAGGCCAGCATACTGACCACATAAACACCAATAAGGCCAGCATACTGACCACATGAACACCAACAAGGCCAGCATACTGATCACATGAACACCAACAAGACCAGCATACTGACCACATGAACACCAACATGACCAGCACACTGACCACATAAACACCAATAAGGCCAGCACACTGATCACATAAACACCAACAAGACCAGCACACTGACCACATAAACACCAACAAGAGCAGCACACTGACCACATAAACACCAACAAGACCAGCATACTGACCACATAAACACCAACAAGACCAGCATACTGACCACATGAACACCAACAAGACCAGCACACTGACCACATAAACACCAATAAGGCCAGCACACTGATCACATAAACACCAACAAGACCAGCACACTGACCACATAAACACCAACAAGAGCAGCACACTGACCACATAAACACCAACAAGATCAGCACACTGACCACATAAACACCAACAAGACCAGCACACTGACCACTTAAACACCAACAAGACCAGCACACTGATCACATAAACACCAACAAGACCAGCACACTGACCACATGAACACCAACAAGACCAGCACACTGACCACTTAAACACCAACAAGACCAGCACACTGACCACATAAACACCAACAAGAGCAGCACACTGACCACATAAACACCAACAAGATCAGCACACTGACCACATAAACACCAACAAGACCAGCACACTGACCACTTAAACACCAACAAGAGCAGCACACTGATCACATAAACACCAACAAGACCAGCACACTGACCACATAAACACCAACAAGACCAGCACACTGATCACATAAACACCAACAAGAGCAGCACACTGACCACATAAACACCAACAAGAGCAGCACACTGACCACGTAAACACCAACAAGATCAGCACACTGACCACATGAACACCAACAAGACCAGCACACTGACCACTTAAACACCAACAAGACCAGCACACTGATCACATGAACACCAACAAGACCAGCACACTGATCACATGAACACCAACAAGACCAGCACACTGACCACTTAAACACCAACAAGACCAGCACACTGATCACATGAACACCAACAAGACCAGCACACTGACCACTTAAACACCAACAAGACCAGCACACTGACCACATAAACACCAACAAGACCAGCATACTGACCACATAAACACCAACAAGGCCAGCACACTGATCACATAAACACCAACAAGAGCAGCACACTGACCACTTAAACACCAACAAGACCAGCACACTGATCACATGAACACCAACAAGACCAGCACACTGACCACTTAAACACCAACAAGACCAGCACACTGATCACATGAACACCAACAAGACCAGCACACTGACCACTTAAACACCAACAAGACCAGCACACTGATCACATGAACACCAACAAGACCAGCACACTGACCACTTAAACACCAACAAGACCAGCACACTGACCACATGAACACCAACAAGGCCAGCATACTGACCACATAAACACCTATGGAGCACAGTATAGTTGGTGTGGTATAGTTGTGTGTTTGGTCATCATAATCATACATTTTACCTCCTTCTCAAACTTTTCTAGAATGTTCTCCTCCCTGTACATTGATTTAGAAAGTTCTCCTCCATTTAATCTGTTTTGTAATGGTCTCCTCCATGCACACTGTTCTAGAGCGTTCTCCATCCGTTAAAACTGTTCTGGAATTTTTTTCTCCATTTACGCTGTTCTAGCATGCCCCCTTCACTCCTATTTACACTGAACTAGAACGTCCCCTGCCATGATTTAGATTTTCCTTGATATGAAAATGACCACATGCCCAATTTACAGCTACAGCTATGTATGATTAGCATTATGTTACAGCTATTTCCCTGATTACGCTACATCCATTTCCATGGATAAAATATTATATTAAACTATTAACTGTTATATTACAGCTATTCTCATGATTTTGTGACACCCATTCACATGTTTATGATACATCAATTTCCAAGGATATGTTGCTATTTTCCTGATTAAACTACACCAATTTCCATTGTTATTCTATAACTATTTCCATGATTTTGCTACACCAATTTCTGTGATTATGCTTCTGCTATTTCCAACTACACACATTTCCATGGTCACACTCCAGTCTGTCTTATTGTCACACAAGACCCATCTCCACGGTTACATTACAGCTCTTTCTATGGTTATGGTAGTGACTAATTCTCAATAGACCCGCTGACTGGAGGCTATTATGTTTAACATGACGAGCCAAAGAAATTTATCTGAAGTGAATTTTATTTGATGTTCAAAACAGAAAAAGAAGAAAAGAGATATGTCGTTTCACGAAAAGATAATCCATTCCATCAGCACTCACGTCAATAACATTGCAGTTTTCTAGATATAAATTATCAGATAAACAGAAAAACGAGCGGATGTTAGTTAATAAGCGGCTGAAAACCTTTGGACGCAGCCACTTTTGAAAATCATGAAAATCAAACGATAAAGCCAAATGTGCAAAAGCTGTTTATTTTACAAGCAATGAATCATGATTATACATAAAAACAGCAAAACATTTTGCAGGTACTTTTTGCCTCTTATCCTCTATTCTGGATGAGCTGAAGAAAACTTCACAGCCATTAGCAGAATCAGCCGTTGGTGAGGGGGCAGCGGTCAGCGGCAGAACACAAAAGGCCGAAGCTTTATTCCTGGTCCTTTTCCTCTCCATGGGTGATGATGTGGACCAGGTTCTTGTAGTCGAGGTTGCCTGAAACATCTGGGGGGAAGGCGGTGAACATCTGCTCTATCTGATGATGAAGATGATAAAGAATATTAAGATTCATTACTTCACATAAACACACAAATATGTATCACCACTGCAGCAGGAGAAAAGTAAACTTTGATACTTTTGTCATTTGCAGTTAGTTTGCAATAGATTATTGTTTTTATGTGGTATATAAAAGCTTCTTTGATACCCAGATGCAGACCAGTTCTTATGACTTTTTTCCTGGTAGTAAACTCATCAATCAATTAACTGTTGCCCCATTTTTACTGAAACGACATGCCCAAAGTGAAAGGGGCACCGCTTTGAGCTACAGTTGTGATCTTGGCCTCATTTGAAAGGGAACACTCTCAAGTCAGATTATTTGTGCGAATTACTGATACACAGAATTAGTGAGGCAGGTTTATTTCTGCCTTACACATACATCTCTAAACTGATTTATGACGCTGTTACCAAGGCCACATGTTTTGGATTATGGTGTCTCTGTGGACAGCGGCAAGGCTTTGAAGATAAGAACCCACAGATTTGCTGGCCTTTGCTCATTCGGTGCTCATGTTGCAGATGACACAATCATAACCTCTATAAATAACTGATCATGAAATAGTTTGCGGGAATCAAATCCTGATAAAAATGATGCGTCAAAACTGGACGTGTGCCTGTACCAGAGCAGCAATCTAGAAAGATTAAGCCATTTAAACCACATGTGTCAGGTTCCAGTCCTAACAGGCCAAAAAACTGCAGACATCAGCACCCTGCCTTATTAAACACACATGATTCAGGTCATCTGCTAATTAGCAAGGCCTTCATGAACTGAATTCAGAGTGTTAAATGAGGGTAAGTGCTAATCTCTGCAGCACTTTGGCCTAGAAGGGTAAGCCATTGTGCTTGTTTTTACCCAAATTAATGCAATCACATTTTTGGTCTTGTGGAGAAAAGACACATCTATAAGTTCATGTTCTTATTCTTTGTTCTTCATGTTGTATTTCATGATCTTCAAGATGAAGACCACGTATAAAATGCTGGCTTCAACTTGAGTCTGACTGATGACATAGATGTGTCTCAAAACCAAGGATGTAGTGAGGTTAGCTTGCATTTCTTGGCCACTGTGTTCCTGAAGGCTGTCACATTTGGTAGGATCCTTCAAATGCAGTTGAGAAACCCACCTCAATTCCTAACAATTAAAGGGAATCAGCTAATGGATCCATCCAGACCTTCAAACTGCCCATACTGATTAATGCGCACCACAGGTGTTTGAAAACCATTTGAAAAATAGCGCAAACAATACGAAAAGTTGCGGAAATGACAAGATGGCAAGGAAACATATAAAAGGGTCCTAAGGGTCATGGTTAGGGTCACCAAAAGTCATAAAGAGATCAATATTTTTCAGTAGGAATGCACTTTTACTGACGTAGACTTTTCTTAGTAGTTTTTCAAGAACAAATTTAAGGAAAAACTTAGGAAGATTTTGGTGAATGAGGCCCAATGTTCTAGTCTTGGGTATACTAGTGTTACTCCCATTATAAGCCATGACACCTTGTTATAGCCTTTGACCAAGCAATGAAGTCAATCCTTCATATGTAGCACTAGCAAAGGTTATCCAACATCAGCTGCTGCCTTAGCTTTTTTCAACATCACCCATATCTTGGACCACCTCCCAGAATTCCTTCATTCTTGGACACTGCTATCTATATACAGTGGCTTTATATGCCCTTTTGTTCACTATTTGGACAATGGTCTTTTCTTACCTCTTCTTTCGAGAACCTGTCAGCCTGTGTTGTCAGCATCTCAGTTATACTAGAAATAACACAGCAATACAGACAAGAAGAGTTTGCTTTAGAAGACCCCAATTCAGTATTTAAAATGCACAAATTCTACTAACAAAAGACAGCTCCACTCACTACTCCTTCCGCAGGACACCTTTTCCCTCGGGGTCGAAGACTTTGAAAGCGTTGAGGATGGTCTCCTCTGGATCAGCTCCTACAGGGTACAGCTCAGTGTTTGTGGATCATTGCAATCTCACGTTATTGACAGAAAGACTACTGGATTAAGAAAGGTGATGCATCGAATTGTCTTAATTCAAATGTGTATTAGGGCAAAACCAGAGAAAATTAAGTACGCATTTGAATCAAGCAAATCCATCACTCTTGCTGGGCCGTATCTCAACTGCTTACCCTTAAGCTTCTCTCCAAACATGGTGAGGAACACAGTGAAGTTGATGGGTCCAGAGGCTTCTTTCAGCATGTCATCAATCTCCTCCTGCTTTACATTGAGGCGCCCTGTTATTCCAGAGGGAACAAGAAAACGGGGGCCACTGATATTTGTGGCATTGTACAAATGATACTTTGGGATTCTTCCAGTTTCTGATATGCTACAGGGACAATATTAGGCCAAAATTTCATATAATGTAAGAGTCTAAAAATAAATTTGACATATTTTGTTGAATTTATAATTGAAAGTAAATTAACACATTTCCTACAAGGAACAAACTTACCCTAAAGGGCATTTTTATGCACATATTAGTGCACTAACTCTATTTATTTGGAAAAAAAAAAAAAAATATATATATATATATATATATATAAAATGTGCTATAACCTCTGGCCACATGTGTTTTTTCCAAGATTGCCTACTCAGACAGCAGAAATTTAGCTCCACCCACTTATGCTGACGTTCTAAGGAGTACGACCTCTTCAATGCAGCTGAGTACAGGGCTCAGGATATAGGCACTATAAATCAAAGGACTACTCCAACATTTTTCAAATTAATGAAAGGCCTATACATCAGACTGAGATATCTATTTTCTCTTGCTGAGACTTCTGCTCTCAGTCTAGTGAGAACCTTGCCTAAACCAACCTAGAGCTGCAAAGGTGTCCCTCAGGTCATTTTTGTCAATGAAGCCATCTCTGTTCTGGTCCATGATGGTGAAAGCCTGCCAACGCAAAGAGAAACAAACTCTTCAGAACATGTTGGCAGTTCTATGACATTTGAAGGAACATTCCAGTGTTTTTCAACCTGTCTGCCAGATGTGTACCACATTGTCCATTAACATAGACAATTAAAATCGACAATTGACTCCATGCAGCCCATATACTGAAACAAGGTTGCAAATGACCGTGTTGACTACAACTTTTTACGCATGTCCACCTATTCAGCCTATAGCAGTTGAGTTCTGGCCAATCATCCTGAAACTATAAGAAGAATTTCAGCCCAGGTGGATTTTTAAATGAGATACATTACATGACAGTCAAACTGGACAGAGGTCATTTACATATTTAATTCTTAAAGGCACAGTATAAAAAACAATCTGGTGTATGAAAGAGATAAAGAAAGCTAAGAAAAAGTGGTCATGCAAAATGCATGATGACCATTTACGGTGCATAAACCTACACAAACATCATAAACTGTGCTCAGGGGAAAAATTAAGTACAAGAAAAAATTTACAATATGGGCCCTTTAAAGCATACTTATAATAGAAGTCAATGGGCAGTTGCTTGAGCACCCATTCCTCTCTTTTATAGGTGTCTTTCAACTGTTTTTCTTTTCCCTTCTAAACACAAGAAAATACAAAATTGTCCACAGGAATCGACTATATGCTACAAATCTAGCAGATTAGATTAGAGTTTAGGCAGTGATTAGGTTGAAAAATCCTGGAAGAATCCTTTAAGAACAGAAGATTTTCACAACTGAGTGTGCTTAAAGGGGAATTGCATAATCAGATGGCTAAGATGTAAACAAAGTCAGTCAGAGTGGTTTGATGTGAAATGTTCCATTCTAGAGAAGCTTGCTCAGTCAGAATCGTTCATAGTGGTGGTGATAGGAACCAGACATCTGAAGGGTGTGATGCCTCTAAAAGCTCAGTCACAGAAAGGTATTGTATGATATAGTTACAAACACACTATCTTGTTCTTGAGGCATTGTTTGACATTAGTTTTGAGATAAGATGAAACATATTTTCTAAACCCATTCATGGTTTACTATTTTACTAATATCATCATTACATACAAAACTCAGAAGACACATGCAGGTTCACTAGTGGTTTTGAATAGTAAATCAAGTGTGTGGCTGGTTACTATCACCACCACTGTAAAGGACTCTGTAAAGAGTCGGTCAGTTTCTCCACAATGAACCATTTCGCATCAAACCACTCTAAATGACTCTGTTAATATTGCGATGATTGAATTATGCTATAATTTTGGGGAAAAAAATGGTGGAATTCCCCTTTAGACAGCAAATGTGGACGTAACTGTGAAATAAGGAACTGCTGAAATATCTTCATCATTCACTGCCCTGCAGTTAATATTACTGAGCACTTCATTTTCTCTGATCTCTTGGACAGACCAAGCAGTGCTATCATTCCATCCCATGTGTAATCACTGCTGACAGGCTCTGGAGATTTACGAGGGCATCACTATTCACCACCCAGAGCATGCCGCAAAAGGAACATGCTCTAGATGCCACACAGAGACTAACAGAGAGACTGTCAATGGTACAGACAGAGAGCTAATACAGGGGGTGGCAGGTCATAGTCACCAAGAGGGAAATGGATGGAAGACAGGAGGGATGTGAGACCGAGAAAGCCAGAGAAAATGAAAAGGAGGTGGGAAAATTCTGACCTCTTTGAATTCCTGAATCTGTGCTTGTTCAAACATGGAGAAGACGTTGGAGTTGGCACCCTCTGCTGCTCGCTTCTTTGCCTTTTTCGGTGCCTGTAGATGAGATTTTAGAGATGTGCTTCACATTAGTCCTCTAGTGAAATACAGCATAGACCACCATAGCTGATCACCATCTGAACCAGTTGTATTTTGAATGCTGATATGCTGCTCAACCAGCATGACTATTCTGGGTGACCAGCTAAATCAACACCAGGCAAGCATAAACCAGCTTAAACCACTTTAGATCAGCATGGAACGTTTTTTTTTAGCAGAATATCAAATAATAATAATAATATAAAATAAAAAATACTGTAGAAGCTTCCTTATGTTAGCTAACACACTGCACGACAACACAACAGTATACACAACACTATAAAATTACTATATCCAATATAAGTTCTTAGGCACAACATAATTATTTCTCATATAAAACAGGGTTTAATGCAGAAATCTTCACATATAACTAGTTTTCACTTATCAAATTACCACCGCAATGATAATGCTAATTTTCACTAGCGTCTCTGTGCAATTTCCTCTTGTGTTAGGGTCAAGCTAATGGTGCCACACATTTGTTTCCCCACTCTGGGTTTAACAGTACTTAGGTCAGAATATACCACAAAACACAGACATTTTAAACATGTAAGGCATTAAAATAACACATTATTTACTTTTTGCATTGTAGTTTTACAGGAAATCATTCAGTAAACAGTTCTAAAAACAATACAGAGAGGTTTAGCCTGTTAGCTCTCTTTTAGCATCTTTAGTCTGCCATCTTTTAGTCTTTTCTAGTAAGTAATTTGGCCTTCAGTTTGAACAAAACTGGGTTGTTACTTCATCGATCAGTGCGCTTGGTGGTCTACACATGGCTTTTGGTTGCTTAGCACAGTAAAGGGCTCATATCACATAACACACAGATTATCTTGCTTTTTGGAAATAAAAATCTTTGAAGTAGTATGAAATCACTGTTAACATAAAAAAAAAAAACAAAAAAAAAAACATTCACTCCCAAGTCCATACAATCCCTATATAAAAACTATGCTGTGAAACAACTGGTTTTGGATTCTCACAATCTGTGATGTCACAAAAAACAACATGTTTTCATGCATCCACCTATACATTGTACAGCAGTTTAGTCCTGTCTATTAACATTGACGTTATAAGAAAGACATGTTTTCTCCTGGACTGTGTTTTGAGGCACAATACATGGCGACCAATCACTACAGAGACAGTTTACATACACATGTCTGAAAGACATGGTAAAAAAAAACTGTATTCTAAGGGATGAAGAGAGGTTAAAAATTGTCATGTAAAGATGAATTATGACTATCTATTGTAGGCATGTAACAGGAGACCTTGAAAAAATGTAAGATATGGGCCTTTTTTATACAGAATTCAATTGTGAGGCAGACAGAGATGTATGAGTATTTCACGCTGGCTTCGATTGTGGCTCAGACAATCAGATTTTAGGACTAAAATCTGTTTTCTAAATTCACTTAAATACTAGTATATCTCCTAGCTATATTTCAGATACCTCTAAAATAGGTCCTATTGTTTGTTCAGAGGGTGCAAATCAGACTCAAACAAGGCTTCTCCACTAAGAGCTGCATAATAACAGAGTGACAGTTAACACCAACTTATATATTATTATATAATAATATATCATTATATATTTCAATAATAATATATTTCAAGACAATAGTTTTTCTCTTCTTTTTTAAGCACAGGAAAACACAATCAAAATTATTCTCTGTGGTAAATGGCCAAATGCTACAGGTGCAACAGATAAATCTTAGGCTGATAAATACTATAGCATTCCTTTAATCAGCATAAACAATATATGCCATAGTTCATCATGTAACAGTCAGGTAACCAACTACCTGCACCTTTGTTATCCTTTTGTCTTACTCTCTTTCCTACACTGCTGTCCATTTCCATCCTAAATTCAGCTTACAGACCCATGCATCACATTGGCTTGGCCAGCTGGCCACTCACCATGACTGTAGCTGGGCGGAGGCTGGTAGAACAATGAGGGATTCCCAAAATGCAGCTGGACAATGGGGCGAGGACGGAAGGTCTTATGTAGTCCCGCCATGTCCCTCTCTACTGGACAATATAAATAACCCATGTCCTCTTTAGGAAGTGACAGGTAAATGATGACCCCCACACTATGCCCTCCTGTCTCCCCTCCTTTCGTAAAACCCCAGGCTCTTGGGGTTGGGACAATAGTGGTTTAGAATAACAGGATACCAGGCTTTGGAGATTAAGAAGAAGACCCTGGGGAGATTTGGGATTGCACCCTTCATGTCTAGCCAGTCTCCTGTCTACATCTGACAGTTTTATAAAGTCAAAACAGATCCTGTGGACCCTCTAAAGGAATCTTTTCAAGTACAGCTTTGGGATGGAAGGGCATTATATTTTAGACCTGATCACGCTGCAAGAAGAAACTGCATAGACCAGCTTAGCTGGTGACCAGCACAACCAGCATATGTTTTGTTTAGGATGCTGGTGTGCTGGTCAACCAGCATGACCATCCTGGGTGACCATCTTAACCAGAACCAGACCCACAAAAAACAGGATAAAGCAGCACAGACCAGCTTAGACCAGCATGGAATTCATGTTGGTCTGTGGTGGCCTTTTTAGCTGGGCAACTAAGCTTATAAACTAAAGATAAAATATAAGCCTCTCTTTGGTCAGATTTTCAAACATAATGCCATCCTTCTAGGTTGCAAACTTACTTTGACAACAGTCAACTACATAGTTACATATGAAGCTGTTAATCTGTTAATCATTCCAATAATAAATCGCTGCTCCTCAAATTAGCTAGCTAGTTTAAGTAGTTTGCTCTGGCTTGCAAAGCATAGAGCTTTTTCCATTTACAGCACTTTAAACCTTGATATATTCCATATTATAATTCCTGGAGGCTAATTCCTTGAGTTTCAAGGCTAATCCTTGAGGGTACGCTTGTGTAGGTTGTAAGATAATAAGGGTTTCAAGCTGGAGCCTTTTAAGATAAAGTCAAATGAAGTCAAGACCTGAGAATACATGACTCACAAATTAGTTAGCAATAGCTATATTACTCCTGTCAGCATGTTAGCATGCCTGTTGTTAGCACAAGCTTCTCACAGCCAGGCTAATTAGGCTGCTTAGCTAATGTTCTTGCTTTTTTCCAACACAGTAATGGCATTATCTATTGCTGAAAAAAACAACAGCTTAAAGCAGGATGAATCTATGCTGGTCTTAAACTGGTTTATTCTGTTCTAGTCACTCGTCATGGTCATGCTAGTATGCTAGCATTCAAAACACAACATATGCTGGATTTGCTAGTGATCAGCATAGCAGCTACCATTGCTGCTGACCAGCATACAAAACCTTGTATCTGGTGAATGGTAACTATATAGGTGATGGAAAAACTAGGAGAAGGAAAAACATTCTTAACTTTCTTAACGCAAAAATTATAATATGCTGGTTTTCCTGCTAAACAGTTATGGTGGCTTGTACTGTTTTTTTTTCTAGCAAGGGCAGTGTAACTCACCACAAAACATTGCTTTATTAAAATGTCTTGTATTACACGATCTAAATGTCTATTTAGATATGTCTATCTTTCTAGGTATTAGCACTGTTTCCGGCTTTACCTTAGCTCGGAGTAGCTTGGACCCTAACCTATTTGTAAAACTGGAATACATCCTCTAGGTGGGCACGAAAGCCCTTCTGTAAGTCATTCTGAACAAGAGAGTCTGCTAAATGTGGTAAAGGTGAATCTACTGCCTGTATTACTGTATACAAGTTAGAATAGTGGCTAACATAGAATAAAGTCAATGGTTTTTAGCCTTAGCCTAAAATGATAGTTTCATTATGTCTTGATGCCTCTACAGTCTACTTTCTCTGATTGTATTCTCATTCTTATCTCCAGCTGTCTTAAGTGAGTTATTCCCAGTTTCAGTCTCAAATAGCTACTGATGCTTTGCATGCCATACAGTACTAGCGTACATGTGTGCGTAACAGTCTGGAAGCAGAAGGCGAAAGGGATCAAACTGCTATTAATACTCAGACAAATGGAGCCATTGTTATACAGTAGATGGGATGGGGGTGGGGTGTAAGCCCCAGCCAATGTCACATATGCCAAAACAATTCATTGAATAGGACTAACTCCAACTGCAAATTGGTGGGACAGCCCTGTGGCTATTTCAGATATCATCACAATGATTGGACTGGAATGCCTCAGTCCACTCTTTATAGGCCTGCTTTATAATTTAATTTGTTTAAGTGTTATATTGGGTAAGTGTTATTGATAACTATTCATATAATCATGAGTTTTCAGCAAGGTTTATAGCACGAGTGTCTGTGACATAGTGTTGTATGAAGTATTGAAAGTTACATTTTCAGTACAACGAAATGGTAATCAACTCAATACTCAAACTCTTAGTACTATCAATTATTTATTTAAAGGATACATATATATATATATATATATATATATATATATATATATATATATATATATATATATATATATATATATATATATATATCCTATATATATATATATATATATATAATGGAAAAACATGTTTTCTACTCCTTTTTCCACTACATTACATACTTGATGTTGTATGTGAAACAAAAAAGTTTCAAAGCATACCATTTACTACCCCAGTCTATACTGGCCATAGTGTCCATATGTAAAACCAAGTAAAAATGGCCCATTTTGAAACTTTTTAATGAAAAACGAATGTCTACGTACATCGACATATTCAGCCTACAGCAATTTAGCCCCACACGTTCAGTCTGAAATTAGGAGTGTTCTAACTCAGCAGGCAATCAAAACAGAGTTAATCTACACTTATCAGTCTTAAAGGCACAGTCATGGCTGTAACCAGCAATGAGGACACCGAAGTCTGGAACCTGGTAGATTCAGAAGAGTTTCTCCATTTATGAGAAATAATATTAAAACAGCGGCATTCTGATAATGCAATAGCCTACTCAGAGGCAGAACTTCAGGTAACACAGGCCTTTCCCATCAAATGAGGATAGAATATGTATCAAGCTGCATTTTTAAGATCTGTGTTTTTTATGATTGCTGTCACTATATTATGGCCAATCAAAACCATTACGCTCTCTGACAAGCTCCACCTTGTTTTCTGAGCCCTCCATTGCTATCCACCATTGCTTCAAGCCTTCAGTTCTTTATCTGTACCCGTCATGTCTATAACTGGTGTGAGCACACCAAGATCCTGAGAAATAAAGGAAAAAAAAACCTCTGAAATTTGAAAAGGGCAGTAATAAGTTGTAGAAACACCAATGAGACTATTCAACTAGGTAATGAATCTCAGAACAGCTGTGCTTTGGTCACAGACATGACAGCCCTATGTTTATCTCTGTTCAAGATACTGCACTAATGTTACCCTGAGTGGCTTTAACTTCTGGAGATGCAGCACACTTACTATAGGCTAACATATATGCTATGATATAAATGTGAACATGAGTGTCATTCACAGATTATGCTTGTAAAATGCAAACCCAATAATACATTTTTTTGGACCACTTGTAACATTACTAGCTAAAGGAACAAATGCTTTATTCTGGCTCTATCTGCTCAGTTTAGGCTTCAAGTTTCATCGGCGTTATATTAGTGATTAGATGAGAAATTAAGGTCCATAACAAGAACGAATGGGTAAACAAGGGGAAATGATTTGGTAAAAAATTTGCATTTACATGTATTTAGTAATCCAATATTTGCAGAAAATCATATTTTGTCAGTAATACCATCAATGCATTTGTGTGCACTTCGGTAATCAGATAATGAGAAAAGTACGTGAGTCAGGCAGTAATCAGATTTCTGATTTGAAATCAGCCAATAAACACTCACAGAGACAAAAACATAATGTAAAACTCAAACTGCATGTCGCAGATTTTTAAAAAATATCACGCCACTTTATCTGTAACTACGAACATACATCATCTGGAAGATGAATACTTAAATCTTTAATTTCACCAAGCATGTGGTTGGTTTCAACATTGCTCCAAAAGTGTTTTTTTTAAACATCTCGCAGCAATACTGCTTACTTATTTCTAGTACCGGCATTTGTTTTGCACACATGCAGACTGAGAAATCTGAAAGAAATCAGAGTAAGAGTTCACATGCACTGAGAAATCTGATTACTGAGCTAAAATCCAGCCTCTTTATCAGATTTCTTAATCAGATTTCTAGACCTTACTCCAATCTAAGAAATCGGTGTATACTTTTAACATGACCATTTGAATAATCAGATAACTGCAGAAATTCGACTGATTAGATTATTGATCAGATTATTGAATGCATGTAAATGCACTCAAGGTTGTATTTATTTTTTTGACATACTGTTGTTTTGATACTGCAACTCAGTATTAAAGTCAAAATTCTGGTGCTGTTAAAACCACAGACATGCTTAAGGAATATTCAAAAAGTGTTTAAAAATGAATGGAACTTGTGGCCAAAGCATTTTAGCAGAATGGCACTTTTTTATCTTTTTTCTCAGTTTGTGTCCTATTAGCAAGGAAAGTCATTCGTTTACGATTTATCATTTGCATGTTTTCCAGATGTCATTTTGTATTTAATGCAGTGTTTTAATTTGTAAACATCTCACACAAGAATGACAAATGGGCATTTGATGGTTTAGTATGCCTATTGAATACATAAACTAGATGTGCATTTCCTGAAGGAACTGCAAGAGTGCTTGAAAAGAGCTGCAAGTGTGTGTGTGTTTGTTTCTATGTAGGTGAACAACACCTCCTTGGGTATGTGTCTGTGTGAGTGTGTGTGTGTGTCTGTGTGGTGTGTGGGGGGGAAGGGGGGTCATTCAAATTAACTGTCAATCTGTTATTATGCAGCTCTTAGTGGAGAAGCCTTGTTTGAGTCCGATAAGCACCCTCTGAACAAACACTCATAACTCGGGAAATGTTTACTCTATCGCTTAACTGGATAGATGGTGTGACATAAGACCCTTTGAGGATTATTTTGGTGCAATGTTGTGTGTATTGTGAAAAAAATGTCTGCGTTATGACAAATTAAACACAGACAACATCTTGAAATAAGCAGATTCTGATTTTGAGAAATTTACATGGGAGTGAATTGGGCAGTTTTCTGTGCCTAGTGCCAAAGAAATGCTCATAACTCTAAAGTTAATTGATAAAATGATGAGATATTTTGAGGTTTCAGAAAGGAAAATTGAAATGGAGTTTCTAGGTGATAGTTCAATGATTTTAAAGCAGATTCCCTGCATGACAGCTGCGTCTGTGAGACTGAGTGGCCTGCTGTGACGTCATCGATGTCAGTTAGAATCTGAAGTTCTGAACATTCTGCCATTCATTCTTATGGGGGATTTTTAATTTTTAAACTTAATTTTATTAAAAACTACCAATCTGATTGACTCCAAAAACACATAGCACAAGTCACAGCTCCGAGACCTTCGAAACTCAGTTTGAATGGAGTCTGCACATTAAGCGGTTCGGGCTGTATTAATCGCAGAAAGTGTGGAAGAAGAATAAGAAAGAGGATGAGAGATAACAATAGAGGGATTTTTCAAGCACTCTAATTACATTTTGCTAACTGTTTAGCATCACAGTTGTGAATGGTTTTAAAACTGTTTTTAATCACTAATTAACTTATATAATAAATGTAATATAACAACCAATCGTTTATTATAACTGTGGGGGGAATGACCCCCAAACTTGCTCTACACCATCTTAATGTTTGCATTCATCTTGCAGGTCACCACTGGTTTTGGCTGCCATAGCAACATAACTGGGTAAAATCAATATAGCTGACACGGAAGCACTGCCATCAATCTTTTCATTGCAGTCAATCGGATCCATGCAATCAATGTGGCCATGTTGCCCAGAAAGCCCAAGGAGACAAAACAGGCAGCTGCTTTGAACATTTCAGACAAAACAGTCTGATAAACCTGCAGTAAATGTATCCTTATTTGAGTGGTATGAATGTACAGCCTATATAATGCCACATCAGAGACAGACACATACGGATATCTGTTAAACTAAACATGTACGATTTTACTCGTCAAAATCACAGCTAATTTATGGCCTGGAAAAGGCAGATACATTTATGTACTCATTTTGCTGTCGGAGTCTGATAGTGGCATTGAAAGTTATTATATACTAAACTTTATTAAGTTATTGTGTATTAAGGCCTCTAATATTACACTGTGTGAGTGAAAGAGAGAGAGAGACAGGCAGAGAGAAAGAAAGAGAGACAGGCAGAGAGAAAGAAAGAAGAAGAGAAAGAAAGAAAGAAAGAAAGATGAAAGAAAGAATGAATGAAAGAGGGAGGGAAAGATAAAGAAAGAGAGAAAGAGACAGAGAGAGAAGGAGAATGAGGAGAGAGGGGGGAAGAGAGAGAGAGAGAGAGAAAGAGAGAGAAGTGAGGGAAGAGAAAGGAGAGACAGAAACAGAGACAAAGGAACACAGAGACAGAGAGAGAGACAATTAGAGAGAAAAAGGCACACAGAGTGAGACAGAGAGCCACAGAAAGAGAATATTTACATATTTATATTAATATATTTTTGTGGAGATTAGATGTAAATAACCCATTTGCATAAGGAAAAAACTCAAAAAACAGAAGTTTTTAAAACTAAAGTTCAAAATGATTTGAAGCTACAGAGAAAATGGGCCTCCTAACAATCACCTGGAAAACCTTGCCGACACTAAAACTGCCCCCATCAGATGAACAGCACTTAAAGCTTTCATCTGTGAGAGAGAGGAGAGAATCAAGCTGCTTCAGATCTGAAAACATCCACAGGTGTTTCTGTCCAGCCTTCCACTTTGAGAAGACAACTCAGTGCTATGAGTCTGAAAGAACACACCGAACAAAGAAGCTGCTGGTGTTCTCGAAGCAATGAATTGACCACCCCAGAGTCCAGATCTCAACATCACAATGTGTTTGGGACTAAGTGGATCATGAGAAGCAGAACATTGTTTGTTCACTTGGTCACTTTGTCAATATTATTATTATATCATGATACTGCTATAGACAATAACAATACGTCACTCTAAATAACAATAACACTAAGTACTTAAGTCATTTTAAAATGTATATATTTTTCACAGATTATGCCTTGTTTAATATAAATATATTTGTGCATAGCAGAGAGGATCCCCTCCCAACATATGCCCCTCCTGTCTCTATATTTTGTGTGGATTTTAATATATTTTAGTTTCAGTCTTTTCTTTGTATTTTTATTTTTACTTTGTTTACTTTCTGGGTGAATACCTGAGCCTCACCACATGCATTTCAATGCATGAAATGTCCTGACATGTTGTGCAAATGACAAATAAACTTGAAACTTGAAATGCAACTAAATTCTAAGACTGAACTTGGGAGGTGTGGAAAAATTGAAAGCGAGTCTCCTGAAAAGAAGGGAAGCTGTAATAAAGGAAGAGTGGACACACTACATTCTGGAAAATCTTGTATCATATTTAGTTGTGTGCAGTTTTCTGATTTTACAAAATGTTACGTGCAATTGCACATTTCCACCAGAGAGGTCTCCAAATCCCCAAGACTTACATAGTGTAGTTTTCATGTTGTTAAGAATTCTTGAAATTTCATTAGAAATTGTTTTCTTTTCTTTATTGAACAATTCTATTTAATAATGATTCATCACAGCATTCAAAGCACCACAGAGTTCTAGACAGTAAATCTCCAAAGCTTTACAGTTTAATGATACTAAAGAGCAGGTTGACAGTAATCCTGCAGAGGCGTGAATGTTCTGTAAAGTGCAGGTCTTTTTGGCTTATTGATCAGTAGAATCATTCGGACCCTGTGATTGATCTATTGATGTATTGATTGCAGGGTGTTTTTCATTCTGAGTAGGTCATTGATCAGTCTGATAGATTGCCAGTATTGATCGGTGCTATTGATTGAAGGTGTAGCATTTCTCTCCCTCCCTCTATCTCTCTCTCTCTCTCTCTCTCTCTCTCTCAGCCTGCATTCGGCCACTCCCCACACCCTGGACCTATGATGGGCTGAGGCTACCGACGCTTGTGTCCATTCTTTATTTGTGGGACTGGACTGGCTGCAAGACAGGACTGCCTGGAGTGCTGCTGAGATACGGTAGGGCTTTCACACATCAGTGGCCTCTTACCATTTAACTGAAGTGTTATAGCCTCTACAGACACTTTGCTTGCTTGCAACTCAGTTGATGGATCATCTTTTTCCTATAGAGCTGCTAAACTCTGGTGCTTTACATGATATTAAGAATACAAGCTTGATAGGTGTTTTAAAATCCAGATTAAAATCCACATTTGTTCAGACTAAGACAGGCTGACAACAATGGCTGACAAATTGGATCTTTATATTCTATCATTTAAAATCATTATTAATTGTATTTTCTCAGCTGTTTTGTGCATCTTACTCTGTCTTACTGTGTACTCTGTTGTTGTCACTGTTCAGAAGGTCATGGTACTGAGAGACCAACCTTTACTCTTTTATCCAACTTTTATACTCTGTACAGTTGTGTGCAAAAGTTTTGGCGCCCCAAAGTTTCTTTGGTTGGTTGATTTTCAAAGTGTAAATAATTTACATAAATAAACCATGTGTAAAGGTGACCTGTGTAAAAGCTCTGGCACATTTTATATTTAATGTTTCATTTTCCCCCCAATATGTTAAACTCATTAATCATTTTCTTTTCAGAAAATCAACAAAGTTAGAAAATCAACAAAGTTAGAAAATCAACAAAGCTTATAACTTGAGCAGATGTACACAAAATAACCCCTTAAACTCCAAGTTTCTTATTTGTTTTTTAATATTATTGCTTGTCATTTTGTAACTACTATGACTATACTACTTCATTCATTCATCAGTGTCTGTGTCTAAAATGTTAAATTTGGTGCACATGTTCTCTGAGCTCGCTTCAGCACCACTCTGAACATTTATTTCAAATTAATCACATCATATGGCTAAAAACTGAGCTTTTATTATTTAATTTACTGTTAGTATGGGTCTTTAGGTCACATGGGGCCTAAACATAGTAAAAAATCCAAATTTGAATGTCAGTAAAGGTATGATTGTTACATGTGATTAAAAACAGAACGCTGTTTGATTCCCACTGAAGGTATAACTATATAAAATGCCATCACTGTAGAGGGTGTGATGTGATGTAGAGTTCTGTAAGTGTTACTGTTATTTCTCATGTTTGGTAATCAGTGGTTTGTGTGTAGCCGGATTGGTTCCTTACCTGAATATAGAAAGAGCAGAGAGAGTAAATACAATGAAGAGGGAAATTGACCCTCTGACTTCAGCTGGCCTTTAACCTTTGACCACACACACACACACACACACACAAACACTCACACACACAAACAAACACACACACACACATGCACACGCTCACACACATGCACACAAACACACTCAGACACACACACACACACACACACACACACACATACACACACACACACACACACACACACACACTCTCACAGTTAACAACTTTCTCTGATCATAGATAAACAGCTAAGATTGATCAAGCACTTGAAAATGTGACACTTATGACAAAGAGCCAGTTTCAAAGTTGGAAGTTCTCTAAGACAGAACCAAACTACATACAGTATGTAGAAAGTAAAGCATTTCATCACTGTCCAAAGAAAAACATGTGGCTCCAAAATAGTAACTTTACTGGAGAATACAATAACATTCTTAACTTGTAATGAAAGTTAAAGTAAAGAGGTTTTATTCCAAGTAATTTGGGGGAATTTTTATTCGTTCATTCATGAAATTTTCACACAATGTAAGTCACTGTGTTTAAATCAGGGGCGTCAAACTCGACCACTAAAAGGGCCATATTAAAAACTCTCAGCAAATCTGTGGGTCCAGCTGTTTCATATTTCATATTCACTTAACCTTGTGCCGTGACCCAAACGGGCCATTGTTTATTCAAAATATGCCAAAACTGCAACAGCAAAATAGGCACTAAATACTTATAAAAAAATCTAAATAAAAATAAATAGCTTTAGGTAGTTTTTAACTGCCTATTTGCTTAAACTAGACACCAACTATCTTTTCTTTGTGTTTAACCACTGGCCCATAGATTGTTGTTGCATGTCAGAATGCTCACGATGTTGCAGTGTATGCTGGGGACTGTAGTGCATATCAGGGTGAAATGGGCTAACAAGAATAGAAAATTCCAATAATTTCATGGGCCGATTAGCACTGTGTCACATGCCTGACTTGGTTGTGGGCCTTGTGTTTAACACATGAGGTTTAAATGATGTACAAAAAAACTGACACTGCAATATAAAATCATCTGAGCAAGTGAACAAGATTATATATATCATTTCTAGACATTGTTGACCAAACTCTTTTTATTAAGTGAAATGATTTCAATATTGCCAGACAATTTTGTTTTCAGACATAAGCAAACTTGTCTTGTAATAAAGTGACCAGAAAACCTCCATCAGAATGCCTTTCCTGTGTCCCCAGTTGTTCAGAAGCTCGCCTTGGTTCAAAAGTTGTTTATAGTCTGAAACCCCAAACTTAATCTGCTTTAGAACTAGAGGCCAATTTGAATCCAGAGAGTAAAACTCCTCCCCAGGATTTTGTTCCAGCTGACGCTTCTGCTGTTGGTTTGAGTTAAGTAGGTTAGCCAGGCAGTTGTAATAAAAGCCTGGGATGGATTTTTACTCTCTGAACCTGAAATACCCATGCATATATATATATATATATATATATATATATATATATATACATGCCTTGAGCATGGAGCAGTTTAGGAGCTGTCATGGTGACGTGCCCCATGTGATCCATATCATGACACAGCAAATCCAGAGTCAGAGCAAATTAAGTTAAAAGTTAGCTGGGTAAGAAAGAAAACCTGTGACGTCCGATGGGCCTCAGTCCTGTCTCAGGCTAGATATGTGTAATATTACCTAACAATGTTTTTTATGGATTGATTAATTTACATTAATAGTTAATACTGGTCCGAGACATTATTCCTTGCCCATCCATGTATGCTGGAATATGTTATAATGGTTTCATTGTCTTGTTGATGGTTGATGGTACGCTAATAGTGCATCCCGATATCTCCATCAGAGCAAACACACAGAAGGCAAGAAGACACTGAGCACTAGAAAAAGCAACATGGTAATGTAATACATTTCTTTTTTGTAAATTCCTTTCATCATTATGTTTAAGTTCTCCATTAAAAGCTCCATATACTACATATTTCTTGCATTTAAATTTTTCCCCGGGGGTCCACTTACGATGTTTCGATTGTTTTATGTACCAAAACCGGTAACTCATAACTTTTACATGATGATTTTCTTCCTTTATAGTTAAATAACCTGTTTGTGGTATTGCACCTTTAAGACTGATATGTGTCAATGGTGTAGCTTAACAGGCAGTGTGGGCTGAAACACTCACAGCTTCTGTGTGAACAGCTAAGCAAAGTAAACTGCTCTAGGCCAAATAGGATATGTTTTATCCTAAATCAAGCTTATATAAAAAAGGAAGGAAAAAGGAATCTTTCCATGAAATGGGCCCTTTAACGGCCCCACATACATTTAACTCCTTGAAAAGCATTAAAGTGCAATTCCACCAATTTTTCATCTTTCAAGTTTTACATGATGCATTCATTTACAAAGATAAACAAAGTCGTTCAGGGTGGTTTGATGTGAAATGGTTCACAGTAAAGAAACATATAGACTTCTTATAGATTTCTTTACAGTGATGGTGATGGGAACCAGGTGTCGCACTGTCTACAACACAAATATAGCCATTTTACTGATTATTTAAAAACCCAGAAGAAATGTGAAAGTTTGGGAAATGAGACGTGAATAATGGTAAAATTGTGACCAAAAAAAAAAAACTTTGTTTACCATTTTGCCTAATAACATCCTGTATGTGTCTTACCACCATAAATGATTTTTTTTTAAATATGTTTTGGGCTAATATGTTCTCTCAAACCTATCACGAGTCAATGTCTCAGGCATCAGGCAGCATATTTATAATTCTTTTGTGTAATAACTCCCTGTGAGGGAGCTTTTTGAGGCATTTAACTCTTCAGACGTCTGTTCATATCACCATCACTGTGAACAAATCTAACTCAGTTAGTTCCTCTAAAACAGAGCATTTCACATCAAACCACTGTCCATGACTTCGTTTCCATCTTAAAGATTTAAAGATTCAATTATTCAGAAATTAGAATTTTGTCATTTTGTCATTTCTCCTTTAACATATACAAAATGCTAGTAATACAGACTAACAATTGTTTTATATGATGTTTTGAGCACATTGTACAGAAAGAATTAGAGATGCTGCTTATCCAGACAGAATGCATGCAGTTCTCGCTCTCAAATACTGATATAAACTAACCGTCGTGATGTGTAATTCAGAGTCAGGGTGATGTGGAGCTGGAGCAGATGGTTGCTAAGAGAGATGGTGAGATCGTCCGTCTGAGAGAGGAGGTGCAGAGACTGCAGCTGACCCTACAGGAAGCCCAGCAGAGCACGGCCAATCACATCTCACGCCTTCAACGACAGCTGGCCAGTAAAATAGAGAATATAGAGGTACACACATTCTGATAACTGCACTGATTTTAGTTTAAAATGCTGGTCTTTTAATTAATTGTCATTAGTTTGATTAGAATCGAATGAAGTGGTGATAAAATTTGAGATTTCATGATTCACTGAGTCACTTCTTGATCGTAAAAGGGGTTCTTGACTGTTTCAGCTGGCACAACAGTTGTTGTCCATGTTGGGACTTGTTCCTGATGATGCCACAGCCATTCGAGGCCAGGGGTCTCTCTGAGGGGATGGGATGATCCTCCCTCTCCCCAGCGTGATGCTAGCCAACACGGCCATCTATTAACTAACTTAACAGAATTAACAGTTAGGGTTCTCCTCCAAACCTGTTGAGCTGTCCAACGTAATGCTAACATGACCTCTATTAGCTTCTTAACTTCTAATTTTACTGGAGTAATATTTCACTGTGGGTGTCTCTACTTTAACTCAAGTACATGATTTGTGTACTTTCCTCCACCACTGCTGTTCTGCTAGCTCGGTTTTTGCTCGTGTCTGGATGTTAAAGCAGCGCACTCTAGAGGAATTTAGGGGTAGGTTTTAGAGGGAGTGTACTCTTGTTTGAGTGTACTGTTGTTTCCAGCTCCTAAAGTTTAACTAGTTGTTCCGAAATGCTTGTTCTCATGAGACCGTGTCCGGCCTTGAGAGCCTAATGACTGTAAAGTACCTTGACATGACATTCTTTCAAAGGCATGCTATATGAATTAAATACTTATTTTTGCCATGTTTACGTTATGAAAAACCCTACATGTGGCCTTTTCTGGATATGCTGACTGTGTTTATGTGTGTGTTTTAGAGACTCAAGGCCAAGTTAGACTCCCAGCAGGACTATGAGAAGATCAAAGAGGAACTCAGGTGTTTCTAACATCTTTTTCACACAGATGATTCCTCCACTCATCCCTCTGTTCACTCACTCACTCACTCACTCACTCACTCACTCACCTTTCATTACTTTCTTCACCACTAGGATTCTCAAAGAGAGGAAACGGACTCCAAAACACTTCCACCTTCTTTCGGTGAGTGAGCAGTTTGAACTCAAGCTCAAAACGAATGCTTTATGTCCCAGTATATCATAATAATGTTTCATAATAATTTAATGCATTGTTTTCTTATACATATTCAGTATAGAGAAGTTACTGTCTTTATCAATGGCAGTTGTTTATTCTACTGTGCCACTGAAATGGTTAGTCTGATGTCTGAGCTGCTATAAATACTTTAGCAAAAGACTTTAATTTGACTATAATTAAATAAAACTATAATCTTTTTGGCTAAATTTACCATATAGCCACACTTTGTACTTCTACAATTAAGTTAAGTGATTTTTTGATCCCACAACTGGGGAAATTCCACCTCCGCATTTAACCCATCCATGAAGTAAAACACCACATATACACTAGTGAATACACACACACTAGGCGGTGGGCAGCCCTATCCACGACGCCCGGGGAGCAGTTGGGGGTTAGGAGTCTTGCTCAAGGACACCTCAGTCATGGACTGTCAGCCTTGGGGATCGAACCAGCAACCTTCCGGTCACAGGGCCAGATCCCTAACCTCCAGCCCATGACTGCCCCCTACAGACTGTAGTCCATCTGTTTCTCTGCACACTTTGTTAGCATCTCTTTTATTCTCCTCTTCAGTGTTCAGGACCCCCACAGAACCACCACAGACCAGGTATTATTTGGGTGGTGGATCATTCTCAGCACTGCGATGACACTGACATGGTAGTGGTGTGTTTGTGTGTTGCACTGGTCTGAGTGGATCAGACACAGCAGTGCTGCTGGAGTTTTTAAACACCTCAGTGTCACTGCTGGACTGAGAATAGTCCACCAACCAAACACATCCAGGCAACAGAGTCCTGTGACCACTGATGAAGGACTAGAGGATGACCAACACAAACTCTGCAGTAACAGATGAGCTACTGTCATTGACTTTACATCTATTAGGTGGACCCACAAGATAGGAGTGGCTAAAAAGTGATTTGACACAGTATTAAAAACTGGAGTGAATAGTATAATGTTGATGATATAAGAGTCAGTGAGGTGATATATTAGGCTAGTTGTTTCACACGGATTCAAGTGCTGATTCACAGTGCCAGACAGTGGCATAGTCGGGCATATTTAGGCCCAATCCCATTTCACTCCTTGCCCCTACCACTTTGCCCTTAGCCCTCTGTTTTGTGCCTTCACGTCTAGGGTTAGGGTGTCCCAATTTTTGTTGAGATAGAGGGGTAGGGTGAAGTGTTAGGGCTACATGGCCCTCCAAATGGAGATTTTTCAGAGGCAACACCCAAATGGAGGGTTATGAGAAAAAACATCTCCGTTAAAAGATTAGGATAACCACTGTATTATCTTCATTTTATTATGGTCATTTTTCTTCATAACAAGCATAAAAAATCCCTAATAGCATGCTAATGTCTTGGTGGCTAGCTAGCTAACTTTCCCGTTCCACCTTAAATAGTCCGGCAGTGTTGACGCCTGGAGCACCAGAATGTAACTGCTGCACCATGTAATGTGGAACAGGAAATTTCGAACAAGTAGCTGGTGAATAGCTTCAGCTGTGTATTGCCAAATCTTTGAGAGCATATGAGGCCCCAAATGTAATTAACTGAACTTTACCCTTCTCTGCGATCACTGAAGTCAGGCCGGGTCGCCTACAGAGCACCGCTAGTAGCCTGTTATTGTAGTAATGTTTTGTTTTTTGTTTTTTATTTTGTCCCATTTTGTAGGGCAAGATTTCAACCAACATCCCTTGTAACTCAGTTACAAGGGGTTAGGATGACACTCAAAAACAAGGGGTAGGGGTAAAAAGAAGAAATGGGATTGGGCCTTATCACATGTATATTCAAAAAGTGGGAGACCAGCTTTGAGAAACGTGACATATATGACAGCAGATTTTTGGATATTTTATGGCACACAGTCCATTAAATGGATGCATTTTGTGTCTTTCTGTCTGTGTCTCTGTCTGTTTGTCTGTGCCCTGGTCAGCTGTCCTCCCCTTCTTCAGACAGAGCTGTGCTGGATGTACAGGAGGACGTTCTCGCTCAGAAGGCTCTGGCTGAACACACTGCTGTTTCTGATCCTACAGGTAAAAGAAGGATGTGCAAGATGACTTGAACTTGTGTTCATGAAATCAGTTAAAGAGGCTTGACCTTTAGAAGTTGAGTTACTCCTGTCATTTAATCTCATTTCATCACATTCAAGTTCAATTTGTTCTGTGTTGACAAGTTTGAACCTGCACTTCCAACTTTGTTTTTCTCTTAGGAGGTAACAAAACTAAGCAAAAATATAGTATATGTATATATATTATTATATCAAAATATAATATATATCATTGAATATTAATTAAATGATAATAATATTAATTTAAATTTTAAATGATTAAATAAAGATATTATTTTCCTTGTCATGTCAATCCCTGTTTTTGTAAATGCTCGGCTACATTGAAAATGAGGGTTGCCCTCAATGTACTTCCGAGTCAAAATAAAGGTTGATTGATTGATTGATTGATTGATTGATTGATTGATTGATTGATTGATTGATTGATTGATATGAACTAAATATTTCTATGGCAAAAATTAAAGGGGAATTCCACCAGTTCTTCAAAATGTTTGCTTAATTCCATGGTGGCAATAGGAACCAGGGGATGCCATGTCTACAGCACAAATATAGCCATATCTCTAAATTATTGACATATTATATATTGATTATTTACTATCCACAAGGACCAGTGAACCTGCATGTGACTTCAGAGTTTTATATGTGATATTGATGATTGTAAAATAGTGCTTAAAGTGAAAAAGCAAGTTTTTTGGGGGGGGATATTTTGCCTTAGAACACCCCACATGTACCACTTTGCCATGAACTTATTTTAAGAATATTACACCTTATTCAAAATATTCTGCATGTTAATTTTGGAATATTAGTTCAGCTGCATTATTTAGCAGGGTTGTCCTATAAGGACTCTTATTATGAAGGCAGGGCTACCTCATTGGCTGTGTTCTGTTAGATTTGGAAGTACAAGGTATTCTGACACTGATGACAGAGGAAGTAAGACGTAGCCAGACTTACAGTAAATTGTTAGGCAAAGCTCTCTTTGTGTACGGCGTTGCTGTGGCAGACTACAGCCCTTTAATAAAGCACAATGACTTGTGCATAACCTGGGTCTTCTTAATAGTAAACGCTACAATGAGTTTTAGGTCAAAACCTTCTCAGAACTAGGGCAAAACAGTGTCTCAGGCATCAGGCAGCATATTCGTAATGAAAACTATCATCACTTTCTGAGCGGTAGCTTTTAGAGGCATTAAAAGCTTTGGATGTCTGGTTCCTATCACCACCACTGTGAACAGTTTTTAACTTCACAGTAAGTTAAACATCAAACAAGTGTTTCAAACCACTCTTAATGATTTTGTTGACATCTTAACAATTTAATTATGCAGAGCATTTAAAAAATGTGTGGAAAAGGTTATGGCTATGGGCTGAGCTGCTCCCGAACATTCCGGTATAGCAAGGAGAGTTAGGGTACATTCAAAAAAAGATTTATGGCCATCATAAACATTAAGCAGATTTTTTTACATAAAACCTATGAAAAAACATAAAAACATTGTATACTTATTATATTATACTTATTTATATTCATTAAAAAGCAACCCAATTTGGATAAATCCCAGACTGATTTAATTGAATTGTATAAGGCCTATTAGATTTTCCCATTAAATCTTATTAGGAGGCAGTGTGCATATGCTATAGTAACAGGAAACGCAACATCAACCATGAAATTGCTTCAGCTGGTATGGTCAGAGCCATTTTATGAAGAGCCTGGCCACTTCATATTCCCCCTGTTACATCAAAAACAGGCCTGCTAATCAGCAGAGGGCACCAGCACGTGAGTCCTCAATGAATGGGAGTGAATGGAGCTCAACGGATAAAAACAAAAAGTTAAAATAGTTTTTAATCATTTGCCCAGAACATTTCTTTAATTTTAGAAAGGATGTATTTTACTAAAAAAGCAAATAAATCTTTCCTGTTTACCAAGTGGAGCAGCTTATTGGCCATACATGAACATACATGAGGAGCTGTTTTAAACTCCTATAACTCGAGTATAAAAGCTCTTAAAAATATAACGGTGGGATTGAAATCTTTTATGATATTCAGTGTTCAGGAATTGACTGCATTAATTAACATTAAAAATATTACAGCATATATGAACTAGGATTTTGTTCAAATGCTCCGTATCAACCCGTTCATTTTGGGCTCACTCGAGAGCGCCCTCTAGTGTTTGAGGAACCAGGAAGACATTGCAGATTAAAAATTCTCCTCTCTACAAGTTCTCTGGCAGGGTGGACATGAAATGGCTCTTTTTATTTTTACAATCTCCTGTGATCCTTTGTTATTCAGCGCAACTGCGTTAACTTAATTTGTGTTTTTTATATTTTTGACCGTATATTAATGTTTCATTTTGCATATTTTGAGAGATACTCTAGACAAACACAGGGTATATAATTACATTAATATTCAAATAAACAGTTCATGGTTTTTGTAACTGTAGGTGACCTGGACATCTTAGCATGGCATGAAAAGTCTGATAGCATTAGCAAGTTAACTTACATGATGGTTAGCATGAGAGCTGCACCTCAATAGGAAAGTTGTGAACATAAACAGTTGCTTTAATTAGTAGTTCAGTTGCAAGTCAATGTAAATTCTAAAGCAGGGAATTTGATCACAGCTGAAATCTATAAAGTTGCGTTTATTTCTTTCACATTAGACTTTAAAGTTTACATGTGCCTTGTAATGAGACTCAGCAAATACTGTTTAATACAGTTTGAATGACAATAAATGTTTGAGACTTTAACATGTATAGCCATTTAATACATTTACACAGTCTAAGTAACCGTGCTGTGAATGCAGAAGGTACTATTAACTAAATGTTAATAGTCATTCAGGTTTATTCAGGTTTATTGAACATGATGGAGAAACATAAATTATAATACCATTTTTACATTGGATTTATGTGTTTAAATTGAATGGAAAATGGACATCAAAATACATAAGTTTAAACTTTTGGGCTCAAATTTTTTTTTTAAATTGTACCCCATCCATATGGCACCTTCTCAGTTCTCCTCTAGCATCCTGAAGCATTAGCTTCATTAAACAGTAGAATCTGTTATGTGTCCTTTCAATATTTATTACCCATCCATCCATCCATTTTCTAAGCCGCTTCTCCGTCATTTATTATTATTTTTATTATTACAGGTGTGGAAATCAAGAGGGAGGTTCAAAAGCCCCCCCACTCCCCCACAGAGTCGGTGGAACAGTTGAGTAAACCTGAGCCCAGCAGGAGAACCACACCATCACCCCATCCACAGTGTTTTTCACCCTATGATGCTGTGCCATATCTTTGCATCAAAACTAATAACAATAGTACTGAGGGTTCCCTCAAGGTTGATGTCAGTGGAGTTGGTGAGAGCGACTTGTCTGCCAATGCCTGGGATGACAGAACTTTGGAAGGTAACGTCGTGGAAGGAAGTTTTATTGAGAAGCAGATTGAGACGGCCGAAATCGCTCAGCAGGTTAAAGAACTGCTTAATCAACACAAAATCGGTCAACGTGTGTTCGGCCGGTTCATTCTAGACCGTCTGCAAGGAAGCGTGAGTGAGATTCTGGCTCACCCCAAACCTTGGAGCAAGTTGACCGCCAGAGGGAAAGAGCCTTTCCTGAGGATGGTACGCTTCCTGTCAGATGGACAGAATGTTCTGGCTCTACGTATGATTCAAGACAGGCTGCGAGCTGAGCTGGACCCCTCCTTAAAAATATCAGGTATAACTTTTGTCTGCTCTTATATCATCTCCTCTAACAACTCTACCTTAAACTACCTTCATACAGTAGCCTCATTAAACCGTTTCTCACTTTTCTCTCAGGAAGCTGTTCTCCGGTCATCCATTCTGCAGACATGGGCTCCGATGATGCAATAAGGAACATTCTGGAACAGGCTAAAAAGGAGCTTCAGTCACAGAATGGAGGTCAGAATGCTTTGGTGTCTTTGCCTTCAGCCAGTTCCACTGACAGCCAAAAATGCTGACAGTTTGTGCTTTAATGTCATGGTTATTGTGCGAATCCATGCTACTGGAGAAGCCATTAAAACAAAAATTGTTAATATCTAAACACTTTAAAACAGTGCAAAAACCTTTTCTCTAGATTTTGTCTGAAGGCCAGTATCAAGGTCTGTTTATTACATATGTTTAAAATCATTGTTTGAAATCAGCATATTCTGTGTGGTCACAGCTTCTTTCTGAAGGCCCCCTTCTGTCCATTATGAAGAAGTCTTAGTGTTACCAGATAAACCCGATCACTGTTGGCTCTCTATGTGTGAAATGCTGTGGCTCTGTGTTGAGCTGCTAGTGAGCAACGATGGGTGAAAAAGAAGGGCTGAGAGTACACTGTTCTAGATTCTCACCTTTCCACAAAGGTGTGAATTAAACAGATAGCATAACTACAGCTTTCAGGATATTATGGCATCCCCCCACAGGTCACGTGGCCTTAGGAACGTAGGAGGCGGCCAGGCGAATAAGCTCTCATAAAGAACCGTGTATGCGACAGAAAAGACTTTATTGCCGTTAAAGTTGTTGATGTTATGCTAGCAGATTCGTCTATGTGAACGTGTTAACTGTGTCATTCTTTGCTGGGAGGTGGGTCAGTCAGAATGGTGTCAGTGTCTACCATGAAGGGACCTGCCTGCCATCTCTGCCATTTCAGGAGCGCTGTGTGTTGGTTCTCCCTTGCTGCATGTTCAATAAAAGAGCTTTCACTTTTAAAGTGAATATAAAGTTTCCCACGTCGTCTTCTTCTTTGACAGGAATTGGCAAAATGTGGCTCCGGAGCTCTTTTACCGCACTGTTGTGGCTTCACAGAATTAGATTTTTAGGTAAAAACAAAATAATCCTCTGCTGATTGTTCTAACACAGTTTTAACAATAAATGCTCTTAAACATTGGAGTAAATGCAGCCCACAACTGCTAATTTACCACCTTTTAACCCTGAAGGTTGACATGCAGACTACTGACACCAATCTCGTCTAGCTAACAAAAAGGCAAAGAGAAAGATTTAAGATGAACATCGATAATTTGGAGACGAATGGACTAATCTGCATTTATAATCACTCCAGCTGGTTTACTGACATTAACATAAAATGTGGCTCCCAAGGTGGTTTGATTTTTGTTGAAAGGACAAAAAGGCTCTTACTATTCTTAATATTTTATGTCTCCTGTATAAAAGGCTCAAATAGTGTTTAGTCTTACCTAAGTTTGTTTGCTCTAACAGAAAATGAAGCCAAGGATCAACAAGATCAGAGAAGATATACTCAGATATACGCAGCTCACAATGATAATAGTATGGGCAGAGGATCTGAAGACATTATCAAAGGCATCCTGGAGCAAGCAAACCGTGAGATGCAAGTCCAACAGAATACAGAGGACCACAACAGTGGAACAGCTGGAGACCACTTGATGGCCTCCGGCCTTCAGATGAAGCAGGAAGTGGAAGAAAGGTGTGTTCTAGACCAACACCCACCAGATCACGACCTTCTCAAAGAGGCTTCTCCAACTGACTTTGTTCAAAACATCATCCGAAAGGTTAAGAGTGAAATCAGGGCTGAGAGTACCTGTTCAGCAAGTTCACCTCTGCTGCCTGCTCAGTCTACTAGCAGCCCTCCTTCCATTGCTCACCCTCCATTCTCAGACAAGCAATACTCCTCTTTAAGCAGAAAACAAGATAAAGTGTTGTCATCCAGAACCAAAGGAGAGATGCAGTTTTTTGGAATAAAAGTGAGTCCAGGAAAGGTCCATTCAGGTTATGGTGGACCTAATCACCCTCTTTTGGAGAGCTACAAGGAGAACTTTCAACCTCCTCAAACTCAAGATGGACAAAGCTGTGCTGGAGCTTTTTCCCAGCCTCATCCAGATTTCTACAGCAGGCTGGACACAGAGACGCTCCAGCTCCCCGAGCTGGACACTCTGAGTATTGCCAGAAGAGTGAAGGAAGTTCTTGCAGAAAACAACCTAGGTCAGTATAAGTGGCTGAAATGCATCTCCATAATAAAAGTCTCTCAGACCCTGATAACGTCAAACTGGGAAAGTTACTGTAGCTGCATTTTAAGAGGTTCTACTTAAAAAGCCAATACTGTGGTAAACTGATGTAGCATATGAACTTGTGTGAAAGTTTCAAGGCACATTGTTCACACTTCAGTTTGTGCAGTCTATATATGGACACTAAGCTGCAAAGACAGCCTGCTTTGAATTAATTGTTTTTGTGATGTCACCAAAACATTTTCATGCACCCACTTCGGCCTGCAGCAGTGCAGCCCCACCCATTCACTGTCAAGTTATAAGGGGTGTTTCAGCCTAGACCAGGGGTTTCCAGCCTTTCGCAACTAGTGGCCCACCCAAGACCAAAAAAGCTTTCTCAGCCTGTTAGGAGATTTAACTGGCCAGATCGTTCCAAAAGCAAATAAAAGACAATAATCAATTAACTGTATTTTACTATACACATTTCTATATGAAAGAGAAATGTTACACTGGCTTGCACTAAAATTATAGCCATATCTAGCTACCTACATTGGTTATATCAGTCATGCATTTTTAAAATTTGTTTGGTTAAATGTCTATATATTACATATAATATATTGTATATATATTCTATGTATTATTATTGCCAATGGCCCCCTAGCAGTACCAGCGTGGTCCAGGAGTTAAAAACCACTGGCCTGGACTGCTTTCTGAATGAGGCACAGAACAGCCAATCGGAACATTTGCACATGTCAGTCTTAAGGGCATAGAAACAGAGGCTGTTTTATTCTAAGGGATAAAGAAAGGATGTCTTAAATGAATTGTGAATGTTTTTGGTACATCAAACCTCACAAACATTGCAAGTGGACCTCAGGGGGAGAATTAGGGCCCTTTAGTGTCAAGGTATGGGGTGGAGGGGGCTTGAAGGTGGTGAGAAAATAACCCAAATATAGTACTGTGCAAAAGTCTTCTGAGAAAATGTGATGCAAAGCTCTTTATCTGGGCAGTAAGGATTTATTAGTTTAAAGTAAATTTAGAGTAAATTCAAACAAATAAGCAGTATTTGATGTGTGTGATCTCCTCGAAGAAGGACGGTATTTACAGTACAGTTCATATCTAATACCTAGTTTATCTTATCAATACTTAATTTAATCATAGCAGGTGTGCTGCTCATGGGAAATAAAAAGTTCCTGCATTTCATCTTGGGTCCACTTGTGATTTCTGTGTGGGTTTCTGTACCAAAAAACTGCTGTGACTAATTTTGCTAAATACTTATATAAATGCTAATATTTAACAACACGGATTTTAAAAGTGCTTTCATGATGATAAAAAATTATTTTGACATATATTATACATATATTTTTCATGTCATGAAATCTTCTCATCTGTTTTATGTAGCATTCCTACATTTCTGTCTGTTGACTGTATGTGTGTGGTGTGTTCCGTCAGGACAGCGTCTGTTTGGAGAGCAGGTGCTGGGTTTGACGCAGGGTACTGTATCAGATCTCCTGGCACGACCTAAACCCTGGACTGAACTCAGCATGAAGGGAAGAGAACCTTTCCTCCGCATGTGCTTTTGGCTCGAAGACCCTCACAATGTAGAGCATCTGAAAGCAATGAAGAGTACAGGGCACAGAGGTGAGGCTGTATTTATTTGTACTGTAATGTTAGAATAACTACTGTATTAAGTGCTATAATAAAGCTGCACTGGAAAAGTGATATGTTTAATTCATTTGAATGTTTGCATCATTTCCATATTAATGTAGTGGTTGGTTAGTGTAGTGGTTAACACCTCTGCCTTGTAGACTGGGGTTCAATCCACACCCTACACTATACCAATAAGAGTCCTTGGGCAAGACTCCTAACACCACCTTGGGCTATCTGTGTAAAATGATCAAATTGTAAGTCGCTCTGGATAAGAGCGTCAGCAAAATGCCAGAAATGTTAATGTTAATGTACACCAATCTGCCATAGCATAAAACAAATAGAAGCACTTTGTAGTTCTACAGTTACAGACTGTAGTCCATCTGTTTCTCTGCATACTTTGTTAGCCCCCTTTCACTCTGTTCTTCAGTGGTCAGGACCCCCACAGGACCATCACACAGCAGGTTATTTGGGTGGTGGATCATTCTCAGCACTGATGTGGCGGTTGTGTATTAGTGTGTGCTGCACTGGCACAAGTGGATCAGACACAGCAGTGCTGATGGAGGTTTTAAACACTTTGTCCACTCATTGTCCACTCTATTAGACACATTTACCTTGTAGAGGTAAATTCAGAGACAGTAGCTCACCTATGTTGGTCATCCTGTATTTCTTCAACAATGGTCACAGGACAGCATTGGCTGGACGTCCTTGGTCAGTCCAGCAGTGACACTGAGGTGTGAACTCCAGCAGCATTGCTGTGTCTGATCCACTTGTACCAGCGCAACACACCACCACTTCAATGTCATTGCAGTACTGAGAATGACCCACCACGCAAATAAAAGCTGCTCTGTGGTGGTCCTGTGGGGGTCCTGACCATTGAAGAACAGGGTAGATTTAAAGTCTGTAACTGTAGAACTACAAAGTGCTCCCATTTGGTAAGTGGAGCTGATAAAATGGACAATGATTGTAGATAAAGGAGGTGGTGTTATTGTTATGGCTGATGGGTGTACATATCACATCAACACAATTATTGCCAAAGCTGAGTAACTAAAAGGCACAATTGTTTTGATGTCATATATTTTATCTCATCTAGAAATGATGTGCAGTCATATGCAAAAATTTGAACACCCCAAGTCCAATAAAAGTTCTTAAAACACACTTAAACATGGAAATTTCTTACAATTGTAGTGTACCACTTCTGTTTAATTGTTGAGGGTAGCATGTAGGAAAAAAATATGACAAAAAATGAATAATGTGCAGTAATTTTTGCTCAGGTCACATTTTAAAAAAATCCTAGATGGTAAAATCCAATAATAAATAAACAGTAATTGTACATTACTATTTGCATGAGTGATCTCTGTAGAAGATAAGATGTTAACTTATTTATGCTTATAAAATCAAGATCATGGGACCAGGGGTGCCCAAATATTTGCACACAACTGTGTTTAATCACTGATTCATTAAAGAGCTGAGCAAAATCTTAAAACTATTGTATAACATGTAACAAAATGGCCTTCTTCGTTTATCACATGCAGCACATTTGAAGCGGCCTTTCACTCTCCTAAGCATTGGGTCAGATGATCCTTCCCAAGATTCTCTTCTGGACAGCATTGTTGACCATCCTGGGCAGTGTAACATGGCTAAGAGGCCCCGTGTGGTGCTCACATCTCAAGAGAAGGAAGTCCTGGTCAGGGTCTTCCAACTAGAGCCCTATCCCTCCCACCACACCACCCAGAGACTGGCCTTAGAGCTGGGCCTCCAAACCAGCACGGTCACCAACTGGTTTTATAACCACAGGTCAGTTGCAGCTCATACTGGCAAATATAAAACATGTCTTCACATTTCTGAACTCCTAGAAGTTTAGAATTGTGGCTTTGCTATACTATTTAGATCTAATTAGTAATTACATAATCACACAATTACAAAATCGTATCTTTAATTAGATTTACATTCAATTTATGTTGCCACTAGAATTGGACTTTTTGGAATTTGGACTTTTGTTTTGATGTAAACAGATAAAAAGTATATAGCAAAAATATAGCAGATCTCAGAGGGACTACCTACCCAATTAATTCAGACTGCAGTCCCAGAGTACAACTAGTAAATGAACAATTAAGAGTAACTTATATATATATATAAGGTGAGTGAGGCTGCATCCCTGTCCCTCATGGCCACATGGTGAGCAGTTAGATCCCGTTTTTGAAGTAGATGTGCCGCAAAGTATGAAAAGGGATTCATTAGTATTGAGAATGATCACTAACGAAACATGCATTTTCTTAAAATCAGAATCAACCTTTATTGGCCAGGTATGCTTACACATACAAGGGTTTGAGTTCTGCCCAAAATTTGCTAAAATTGTCACTACCAAACATTTGATAATAATCATTTGTTTAATAAAATAAACATAATCTTGTTATATGGTCAAAGTAACAGAATTCTAGTCTAATGTCCAAGTTAAAAGTCTGAAATATGTTATAAACTTTGACTTTGAAACAATAATGACCCAAAACTGTGTGTTATGCAAGTGTATAATTTTCATGCCAGCTGTATTTTTCCATCATCGGCAATTAAAAGTAATACTTCTCCTTTCTCTTTCTCTCATATGTCTCTTCTATTAGATCCAGATTAAGACGTACTGCCCAAGAAGGACGCTCAGTAACCACTGATTACAGTAATTCACCTTTTCCTGACGCGGAAATGGTGACCCCACATCACTTCAGTGATGCAAGCCCTCGTTCTTTTGGCAGACCACCCTGCATGGACACAAGCCTGGTGACTTTTAAACAGGAACCCAGTGATGTTGAAATATGCAAAGTGAAAGAGGTGGAGGGGGATATATCTTGGAATAGCAAGTATGTTTCCACCGGGGTTCAGTCCTGCAGCAGTATGAAGCTGGAAGCAGAGGAGGAGAGGAGAGTTCTGTCCCCTCAGCCTGAGGATGGAACTCGGTTAGAGATGATGGTGAAGGAGGATCCTGATGGAGCACATCAGGATTCAGGAATGTTCTCAGCTGGTCAGAAAGCTCTAGGGCGAGTGGCCTTTCACATAACGACCACCTCACCCAACCCCGACGGATCCTCCATATCCACACACCACCATACTGCTGCCTGAGGAGCAGTGCTAGGAAGTGACTCATTGCATTACAATGGGCCTGCCATTGCAAGTAACTCATAGCGTTATCGGTTAAGAAAAGCAACATAATTTTGTAGTAAAAGAAATAAAAGGCCCTTGCATTTTCAGGAATACATTGTAAAATTGATCACATGTACATGCTACAGGTCCCTTTGGACTTGGATACAAAATCTTATGGGTGTTTTATACCAATAATTCATTAGAACGTCTACATTACTCTATAAAATAAGAACAAATATAAAATGTTATCATAAACTGACTGACTTAACTGGAAATTAATATAGGCTAATTAAATGTCTTATAAACACCAAAAGAAGAAACTGGCAAAGTAGCCATTTTTGGCTTGGTGCAAAGCACACACACATTTTCTAAACCACACTCCTTCTGGGTTGTTGTGGTTGTGGTGCTGTCCCAGTGGTCATTGGGCAGAAGGAAAGATACACCCTGGACAGGTCACCAGTCAGGCATATACATTCACTCACACACTCACACCAAGGGGCAGTTTAGCTGCTCTGTTGGACTGACTCTATGTGTTTGGGAGAAAACCCATGCAGACACAGGGAGAACATGCAAACTCCACACAGAAAGGACCCTGGTCGCCCGACCGGGGAATTAAACCCAGGCCATTCTTACTGTGAGGCGACTGCACTACCCACTGCACCACTGTGCCATTTTTCAAGTATGTCAAAAACTGAAAATCAACAAAAATGGAGATTGTTATGACACCATCAATATATTGTGTTTTGGAGGCAGGAATGCTGGTCAACTAGCATGACTACACTAGATAACAGGCTAAACCAGCACCAGACCGGCCCTAGGCCTTTAACCAGCATAGACCAGGATTGAATGCATGATGGTCTAAGCTGTTTTTCTGCTGGGGTTCACTCTATTAAACAACATTTTAGTTCAGTTATCCCCCCAATTTTCTTCATCTGGACACAAAAGGCACTGTAAGGTTCCATAGCATTGAGGACAGCTATAAAAACTTTATTAAAGCAGCAGCAACCAAAACTCCAACACACGATGTGATTTAAAGTAAATTAGTTTCTGTAATTTACTAACAAAGTGCCAGAAGTGTAGATAACGTGATCAATGTGCACGGCTGCTTTCAATGGAAGCTCGGAATCCATTTAAAGTGACATTAACAAGCAAAAAAAATCAAATTGAAAACATAATAAAGACACAAAATGAACTCAGAAAAAGCTCAGGTTGTCCTGGTGTTTCTGCCTGCTTTAGAAATGTCAGGCTATGGCCTAAAAGGGGAAGAAAACAGTGAGCCAAATATGCTTATGTGGAAAATGAATGGCAAATAGAAAGATTTAACATGAGCATCGATAATTTGGAGACAAATTGACTTTGCATTTATAATCCCTCCAGCTGGTTTCCTGATATGTTTAATATGCAATGAGAAAATGTCAACTTCTAAAGAGTCGCGAGGCTGAAGTCAGTTTCTCATTCGCCAGCTACTTGTTTGAATTTTCACGTTCCACCTTAAACGGTACAGCAGTTACATTCTGGCACCTCAAGCACCATTTAAGGTGGAATGGGAAAATTTGAACAAGAAGCTTAAGCTTCATAAACAGTCAAATGATGAGACTTTACTTTTGCCTGAAAAGTTTCCTGCCAGAGATGCGAGAAAAGCAGCTATAGCTGAGCTAAAGCTTAATGCAGAGCAAAGTAAGTCTGCGCTTTTGTTTATATTATATCTTTAGCCCATACGAGGACATAAGCACATACTGAGACATATTTATACACTGCTCAAAAAAATAAAGGGAACACTTAAACAATACAATATAACTCAAAGTAAATCAAACTTCTGGGAAATCAAACTGTCCACTTAGGAAGCAACACTGATTGACAATCAATTTCACAGCTGTTGTACAAATGGAATAGACAACAGGTAGAAATTATTGACGATTAGCAAGACACACTCAGTAAAGGAGTGGTTCTGCAGGTGGGGACCACAGACCACTTCACAGTACCTTTCTGCTTTCTGGCTGATGTTCTGGTCACTTTTGAATGTTGGTGGTGCTTTCACACTCGTGGTAACATGAGACGGACTCTACAACCCACACAAGTGGCTCAGGTAGTGCAGCTCATCCAGGATGGCACATCAATGCAATCTGTGGCAAGAAGGTTTGCTGTGTCTGTCAGCGTAGTGTCCAGAGCATGGAGGCGCTACCAGGAGACAGGCCAGTACACCAGGAGACGTGGAAGAGGGCAACAACCCAGCAGCAGGACCGCTACCTCTGCCTTTGTGCAAGGAGGAACAGGAGGAGCACTGCCAGAGCCCTGCAAAATGACCTCCAACAGGCCACAAATGTGCATGTGTCTGCACAAACGGTTAGAAACCGACTCCATGAGGATGGTATGAGGGCCCGACGTCCACAGATGGGGGTTGTGCTCACAGCCCAACACCGTGCAGGACGCTTGGCATTTGCCAGAGAACACCAGGATTGGCAAATTCGCCACTGGCGCCCTGTGCTCTTCACAGATGAAAGCAGGTTCACACTGAGCACATGTGACAGACGTGACAGAGTCTGGAGACGCCGTGGAGAGCGATCTGCTGCCTGCAACATCCTTCAGCATGACCGGTTTGGCAGTGGGTCAGTGATGGTGTGGGGTGCCATTTCTTTGATGGGACGCACAGCCCTCCATGTGCTCGCCAGAGGTAGCCTGACTGCCAATAGGTACCGAGATGAGATCCTCAGACCCCTTGTGAGACCATATGCTGGTGCGGTTGGCCCTGGGTTCCTCCTAATGCAGGACAATGCTAGACCTCATGTGGCTGGAGTGTGTCAGCAGTTCCTGCAAGATGAAGGCATTGAAGCGATGACTGACTGCTCCTCCAGCTCGGCGGAGAACTTGCGGTCAGACAGAACCCAAAAGAACCAACATCTGCAGGAAGACACGCAGGATAAACAGAGCGAAGCTCTGCAGAAGGTGGGGGTCTAACAGTGGTCGAGCTGTAAACAGGTTTTAGAGGGGTGGTGGGATGTAGTCCTGGACAATATCTAATAATAATTACTGCAATAATGTCTATATTTCTGTTTATTTTGTGACCACAAGTTTAGTTTCACGTGGCTAATATTTATTAATATAATTATTATATATTAAATATTTATGTTAATTTATTGAGGCCACTAATATATTTAGGCCATAATTAAAATTTTTTTGTGGCCAAAACTTAATATGTTGAGGCAACTAATTAACATATCAAGGCCAAAAACAAATATATTGAGGCCCTGACTCAAGTTTCTCAGGGTCACATGGCCTCAGTTTCATAATGTGTGGCCACGCCTTAATAAAAAAGGATCCCATGTCCCTTTAGAGGCGTTGTACTAACTAAAGTGTATATCGTCTCTTATTAATGAATATGAACCTGTGTCCTGTATCACCTGTGCAGGTAGCAGCTGAAGCAGCCAGACGGAGGGAGGAGATCAGGAAGGCTGAAGAGGCTGAGGTGGAAAGGGAGCTGCTCAGCTCCAGCTCCTCTACCTAAATCGGTTTTTCTGTTTGCAGCTATACATGGACATTTGCAGATTTTAACTGCTTGTAACAGACAAATGTATTTGATCATTTGTATTTCTATTGATTAAAAACTTTATAAGCCCTCCCATTCAATGTTATGACCAGCCATCACAGCTTATTCAAATAAAAAGGCAAGGAAAACTCTGTTTCCCATGATCATCAGCCCTTTAGCTGGCATTTACAGTTAAGTTTTGCAGGCAAACACAAGCAAGGGCTTTAAAATGTTCCCATCACTTCATAACACTAGTTTCAGCAATTCTTACCTTTCCTAAGTTCTGACAGGAACAGCCTCTACTCTTCCAGGAAAGCTTTACACTATATGTTGGAACATTGCTGTGTTGGAACACAACTTATCCGAAAGGTACTGGATGGAGCTCCATCATTGCAGAGAACGCAGTTCTTTTGCTCTACAGCCCAGTGCTGGAGGGCTTTATGCCCATCAGGCTGGTGCTTGATACTGGAGATGCTGACCTTTGGCTGGTCCAGAGCGTCCCATTCTAAAGGTCAACAGTTTTCTATGGCACTAGTGTGCACAACTGAACTGGGTTAAACTTGCTCTATAAAAGGGTTGTCTGGATATATAGAATTGGTTTTCTGGACAGGGATTAAGCCTAATACGGTCTACATTTCCTCAAGGATGCAAAGTATCAGTTAGAAGAATATAAAGCCCCCTAGTTTTGGGGTGTGGAGCAGTGGAACTCTTAATTGAACAAAGATCCTCAATTGAAAGGGAACTTTAGTCCAGGACTAGCCTTGATCCCTGTCCAGGAAACTCACTCAATGTACCAGGCACAGTTTTACATTCAACACGATTTACACCTAACCACAAGGAATACCACACACACAATTGTTGTTGTTGATCTGTTCTTTTTTTCAGTTATCTTCTAAAACAGCTGTACATTATTTGTTTAAAAAAAAAACTTACTTTAATAGAAAGAGAAAAAAGCAAAACTAAAGAATAACAGTAATACAAAGGGCTTCTATGATGTGAGGAACCTTGAAGAACATCGCTGGTGTGTGGAGTTATGAGTCTTTATTTGTGGCTCTTGCTGATGTTGCTGTATCCCACTCCAACGCAGGTCATCAGGACTTTATCTCCTCCTTTCTGTTCATCCTCGTCCGCTTTCTGCGTCTCGATCTTGAACATGATCTGGAAGAAGTCCCGAATGTGCCGGAGGAACTCGATCCTACAGGACATAACATTGTTTCAGTGCAAGAATGTACTGCACTTTCCAGCTCAAACCAAAAACCAACCTTGCTGTTTCTTGCACGTACAAACACACATGGCATCACAGACCTAAAAGAAGGCCAACATCTATGTATCGGTGGACGGGGGGCAGACAGTGGGTCAGAGGTTGCTTTGGTCTTGCCGAGCTTTCTGCGTCATGACTGACCATGACCTGGGACAACGTGTGCGTATTAGCACCTCTCACAAAGCTAGGGCACATTGGGGGAAATACAGTGGCATAATCAACAGTTTGTCTAGAGTTTCAGAACATATGCCCCGAAATGAAAAACTGGCCAAAACCAAAGTTCAGGACACATTAAATATACTTACTGAAATGAGGACAATGTACAAGAAAAGCCAATATCCTGAGACCTGCTGGTCATGCAATTCAACAGATTCAATAAATGTCTGTCTGTCTGTCTGTCTGTCTGTCTGTCTGTCTGTCTGTCTGTCTGTCTGTCTGTCTGTCTGTCTGTCTGTCTGTCTGTCTGTCTGTCTGTCTGTCTGTCTGTCTGTCTGTCTGTCTGTCTGTCTGTCTGTCTGTCTGTCTGTCTGTCTGTCTGTCTGTCTGTCTCAAAGAACAACATCCCACATGTCAGCTGGTTTAAAAGACCCCATAATCCATTACTCACGTGAAAACATGGTCAGTAGCAGACTAGCTGGCCAATGTGACTCAAACCTACCAAACATGCTGCTTGGCTGAGAGGAAGAGCATTGTGTTGGCACTGCCAATCTTCAGTTATCATAGTACTGTACTTGATCAGGACACAGCACCGGTACCATGATAACTGAAAATGGACAGTTCACGGTCGACTGACGGGCAATTCAGCTCCAAGAAGACCTCTGAGGTGCCTCACAGCACAAATACAGAAAGTTCTTCAAAAATTAAATAGGCTGTGGAGCATCTTCCTTTAAAGACACTGTAAAGCATTTTACTTGTCTGCACATTCAGTGGTGGCAGAGAGAAAAATGGCAACACTACACTGACCAACCACTTTACTGAGTACACCTACCTCATAGCCACACTTTGTCCATTTTATCAGCTCCACTTACCAAACAGCTGCACTTTGTAGTTCTACAGTTACAGACTGCAGTCCATCTGTTTCTCTTGATACTTTGACAACCAAAGAGCAGGCATTATCTGGGTGGTGGGTCATTCTCAGCACTGCAGTGACACTCAAATGGTGGTGGTGTGTTAGTTTTTAAACAGTGTCCACTCACTGTTCACTCTATTAGACCCTCCTACATTGTTGGGCCGTCTTATAGATGTGAAGTCAGACATGGTAGCCTTCATCAGTGGTCACAGGATGGTGTCGGCTGGATATTTATGGTTCAGTCCAGCAGTGACACTAAGGTGTTTAAAAACTCCAGCAGCATTACTGTGTCTGATCCACTTGCACCAGTGCAACACACACTGATTCACGACCCAAATGATAAGTGCTCTGTGGTGGTCCTGACCACTGAAGAACAGGGTGAAAGGGGGCTGAAGTCTGAAGAGAAATAGATGGACTACAGTCTGTAACTGTAGAACTATGGAAGTCACCTACATGATAAGTGGAGCTGATAATGAGTGTAAAAATACGGTGGTATACTTGATGAAGTGGCTGGTTGGTGTAAATTAAAACAGGTGGTTACATCTTCATTGACAGACAACAGAGTTGTTATTAAAACTTTTTAACAGCAGTGATTTTGCACTCCTTGAAAGGCTACAATTAGTTATTATGGTTAAAGGGGAATTACACCAATACACACCCAATTGACACTGTGCTTGTGGCTTTATATGACTGGGAAACCTAACAACTGTGAAAAATGATTGCAGTCAGCTTAAATAACTGCGATCATCTCAAATAAGTGAGATTAAGCGATTATGTAATAATTGTGACAGGCCTTCTAAACAGCTCCTCGTTTCTGTTTAGCCACACTTTTTAACAACTGTTCTATAGATGGTTTGACATTTATTGATCGATGCCTTGAAAACTGCACTGCGTTCACCCATTTGGTCATCATGTAAGTGAACTAATCATTCAGACGGTTTCTGACCTTGAAATGAGATGGCAAAAAAAAAAAAAAAAAGTCAAATGCTTTTACATTACTTACATCATCAGTGGAATTCCCCTTTAAGTCCACTTTTATTGTATGAACTTCACTTAAAATGCCGATCACTTCACTAATGGTCAAAATGACTGGTAAAATCCCTAGAAGAGTCAGTACCTTCCACTCACAGACACACAGCAGCAAAAGAAAAACAGAAAAACCGAAGGGGCCCAAACTGAAAAGACTGAACAGATAAGTGCGCAAAGGTCAATGGAAAATGCAAGTTTTCTCCCCCAAATAAGGTGATGTTTACACCGTTTTTTCCTTTGATCTGCGACCTTTGTCCGGCACACAGTAAAATGAGATGGAGGGGAGCAATGAAGAGGAGCGAGAGCGAGAGACGTGAGTGACGGGGGAGAAAGAAAGAAAGACTCACGTGTATGGGGAGAGGGGACCCAGGAGAGTTTTGGAAACATCTTGCTGGTCTAACGTCATGTACAGAAGAGCCAGACTCTGGTTGTTTGAATCCACACAGCCACCCTGGAAAGAGAGATCAGCATTACTTCATGTATTCATAAACATTATTTATGAAAACATTCACGTTTACAGATAAAAGTTAAAGTCTGAACACCCCCAGTCAAAGGACGTTGTGTTGATCTTCAAAGTGAAAATAAGCGACGTAAGTTAATAAAATATGCTAATTTTAGTGCACAGGAGTTCAATATATTTTTTAAAAATGTAGAAGCCGAAGGGTGCCATTATTTTTGCACAGGCCACTTTTTCCTTTTTGTAACCCCGAATTTGTTCATTTAAGCAAATAAACATTAATTGTGCATTTAATGTGCAAAAGTGTCCTCTGCAGAAAATCTGTTCACTTATCTTCACTGAAAAAAATCAACAAAATTTGACCACAGTGGGTTTTTTGCATACATGTATATATAATTTTTGGGCCCAGATAATTGAAACAAACTGTGGTTTTCCATGATACAGTTGCAGTTATGCAAGTCATCCTTTCAGCTGTGGCAGGGGAAACTGCATTATTACAAAGTTATATTAGTATTATTATATTGTTACTACGCAAAACTTTGCATATTTTTGGCATAATTTAAAAACTTATTTACTCTTTGCATTGAGTTAAAATTTCATAATGAACAGACTAACAGAAATGGTCCAAAATGACTTCAAATCAAGAAAAATCTTGTAACATCAACTTCCATTAAAAGTTATGTTTTTTTCTTTAGTTTAATTTTGAAGATAAATTTTTGTTCCAATAGCGACAATATCGACATCAGTTATCAACTGGGCTATCGAATATTTCTAGGGAGAAGCTCAGTTCTAGGCCAAGTCTAGACAGTGACATATGGGTCATGTTTTCCTCCTCGAGGACATTCTAATTGGTGGAGGAATGTTGGACGGCTTAGCAAGGCCATTTTCCCCATTACTGTGAATATACAGGCCTTGTGTTAGGACACAGGGGCTAGTCTGGGCTGGACCACTCACGTGCCCAGTTTAGTGCTGCTGTGAGAACATCTGCTCAGCTTGCATATGATTTAATCACATAATCATATAAAGGAACTGAGGCTCCGTTGTTGACATAAGCTTACGGCCACTGATGGGATACGGAGGAGAGATGTGCTGACCAGCTCAACGGCAAACTTCAGCAAGACAGCAAGTAGGCAAACAAACCTGAGAGAAGCATTCTCTCTCTGTTCTTGTTTAGTTATATCTCTCCAGCACATGACTCTGTAATACCACACCTCTGTTACCCTTAGAAGCTCCAACAAGAAGAAAAGCATGGCGTGCTTTATGAATTAGTGTTTGCGATCAATGTTTTTAGTGTATAAAGTGATTCTCATATGCTCGTCTTGTGCAACTTAACATTTCAAATAATTAGGGGGACATTAGAAGAGCTGTAAAGAAATGTTCCATGCGTCCAGAATAATGAAGAGATCTTTAACTGAGAAACCTGCATAACCTCAAGGATAAAGTTAACATCCAGAATTTATCACATTTCACAAGTGAAGATCAAATCTAAAGGTAGATAAAAGTAAGCAGATAACTGCATTAATTTCGATTTTATTTATTATATTATATGGCTCTGATGTTCTGATGTCTCCTGTTAGCTGCTAGCATTGCATAGTAAAAGTAAACCTTACTAAAACAAAAGGTTCAACATGGCTGTAAAGAATGAGGCCTTGAGTCTGACTGACAGAACTAGGTGTGGGCAATAGGACGATATTTTATCATTATCGTGATAAACTGTGCTATGATATCCATAATCTGCTCAGAAAAGCATATCAACAGTAAAGAACATGAGACTAGGTTTCATTACAAAGCGAGTGCGATTAGGCCTGTTTAACTGACTTTAGTGCAGTACAGTGTGTGAAATATTGAATAAAACCATTCCAGTTTTATTTACTTTTTATACACTACATATTCTGTTTTGTCTGTTACATCTTATTAAATCTCAGAAAAACTGAATATCATGATGATTGTGTATTGTAAAAATGCCATTTAGTTTCATGATAAATGCCCAACCCTAGACAGACGAACTATGTGCTCTAAATGTGGTGCAAAATAGGATCAAAACAACTTTAAAACTGCAGTTTAGTTAGCTAGTTAGTTAGCTAGTTAGTTAGCATAATAGTTAATCCAGTTGAAGTTTTTGTACATTTTAAAGAAATGAGATCTGTAACTTAAACCCAAGGCAGACTGGCTACTCCGCTAGCCAACATACATGCTGTCCACACAACATCCTACCCAACAGGTTCAAGTCATTTTGCCTCTTTACTTTAAAAACTATATTAACTGCACAGAAAGTAAATAACTTGTAAATGTTATGCAATTCATTACATCACTTACTGTGTAATCAAGTATGTATTTATGTAATTATATTCAAATTATTAAGCAAGAGGAAAGCAATAAGTCTAGACTCAGGTAAACAGTATGACTCCATTACAATATCATCATATGGAGAAATGCATTTCAATTGTAAGTTACCTTCTTTCATATATGAGCATCCTTAACGTTAACAGGCCCTGATTTCTTTTGGCCGCTGTGGCTGAAAGCTCCATGTTCCTCTGGTGTTGCCTGATGGAAGAAGCACCTAATCTTCAACTAACAATGTGAGAATCTGACTCCACTTGACTGGAGCTTAGTATTTAACAATGGGAACGGCTTGATGCTGATGAGGTAAACAGGTGTGTATTAGCCAGACATGCTGGTGGAAAAGTCCCAAAAGATCCTGAGCCACAAGATATGCCCCTTCACACACCCACACATTAGGGCTGGGCAGTACTGATAACTTAATATAATTATATTTAACATATATCATCATAGCAGATGACAAGTTTGCATTAGCCCCTTGAATTCCCAAACTTTTTACATCATTAGGCTTATTATTCTACATGGGAATATGGGCATTTAACGGGTTTATGAAGTCTATGTCTTTAAGTGTCTCACAAACCTGACAAAGCTTGCTTTGATTAGACTGTTCTTCTTTTTAGGTTTAAACCTATGTGAAAACAACCTGAAGCAACTAGTCGATGCCAAAGTGCAGTTAAACCCATCAGACCCAAAGTCTCATCGACAATACATTCACAGTCTTCGTGCCCTGTAACTGATAAAGCTCTGCCCCCGGAGTAGCTGGTGAGAATACACGTCCACATTGGTAACAGCAAAATGGATAAGAATATAAAACTAGAGCTTTCTGTGTTTGTGCTATTGTATTTTCTACAACTGTACAAAATAAGTTCATGTTGCTATTATTGTTTCATACACTCCAGCAGTTTCTAACATTTTTGGTTACAATTCACTTGTACATTCACATTTATGACATTTGGCAGATGCTCTTATCCAGAGTGACTTACAATTTGATCATTTTACACACATAGGTGAAGGTAGTGTTAGAAGTCTGGCCCAAGGACTCATCAGTAGTATAGGGTCCTTGCCCAGGCAGGGAATTGAATCCCAGTCTACTGCATGGAAGGCAAGAGTGTTATCCACTAAACCACAAAACCACACCAACCTGACCACTTTCCAGTCTCTGTTCATCCCTTAGAATTAAACAGACTGTTTTTGTAACGATGTCTTTAAGACTGATGTATGTAAATGAGCTGTTCCGATTGGCTGCCCTGAGTTATACCTCATTCAAAAAACAGTCAAGGTTGAACTCACAGGCCACTTTATTAGGTACACCTTGCTAGTAAAAGGTTGGACCCCTTTTGCCTTCAGAACTGCCTTAATTCCTTGTGGCAGACTTTCAACAAGGTGCTGGAAACGTTCCTCAGAGATTTTGGTTGGTTATTTGAGTTACTGTTGCCTTTCTATCATCTGGAACCAGTCTGCCCATTCTCCTCTGACCTCTCCCATCAACAAGGCATTTTCGTCCACACAACTGACCGCTCACTGGATATTTCCTCTTTTTCGGACCGTTCTCTGTAAATCCTAGAGATGGTTGTGTGTGAAAATCCCAGTAGATCAGCAGTTTCTGAAATACTCAGACCAGCCTGTCTGGCACCAACAACCACACCACGTTCAAAGTCATTAAATCCCCTTTCTTCCCCGTTCTGATGCTCGGTCTGCACTTCAGCAAGTTGTCTTGACCACCTCTACATGCCTGAATGCACTGAGTTGCTGCCATGTGATTGGCTGATTAGCTATTTGTGTTAACAAGCAACTGAACTGAACCTAATAAAGTGGCCAGTGAGTGTATAGCTTCAGCGTGAATGGGCAGAGCTAAACTGATGTAATAACAAAATATACATATAAATATAAATGGTGTTGATTTTAATAACATCACAAATTCCAAATGGGAATTCCAAATGCTTAGTTTCTAAAAATTAACTGCACGGCCTCAGGAGTGAACCATACGTTTTAAAACTCCTTCAAACGCTTTTCAGAAAGAAAACTGAAAGTAAGAAAAATTCACAAAAATTCACAAAATTTTTCATAATATGGCCCTTTAAAAAAACCTGCATATTACTTATTTTAGTGCATTATTACCCTTAGAATAATAATGTTATATAAAAAGGCATGTTAAACTGGATGTAGTACATATAGTACAGCATTTAGTGAGTACTGAATCAAAACCTTTGTAGCCTTAAATTTATTACTATTGTTTGTTTTCCCTAAATATGTGGCACCACATGTTCTACTTTGTCTGGTACAACTTACTAAATTTGTCAAAAATTATTGTGATGCATAGTGTGTGTATTATGAAAACATGTTCAAGTACCATGATAATATCTTCATCATATCCTTTGTTACTTAGCGAGCATAATAACTAATGGGACTGAAGTTCTAGTACCTGTTAAAGGAACGTGATCTGTAACTTAAACTTAAGCCAGACTGGCAACTGCGCTAGCCAACATGCTTGCTGTCCAAACAGCATCTTAGCCAACAATTTCAAGTTGTTTTGCCTCTTTCCTTTAAAAGCCCACATTACCTGCACGTAACATAAATAAATGTGTCTATTTAATCAAATGTTATATTTCCCACTTAATCCTAACCCAGGTGGTCCCAAATTCTACAGTTTAGAAATGCATCAGCTTTTGCAGGTATGTACATGGAAAATAAAGGATATCTAGCATGGACTCACCATTCACATGTCAGTGTATCCATAGTTTGTAACACAAAATAAAAAAAACGAACTCTCAGCTTTGACAAAACATTTACAGTTAAAACAAACAATCGGAACAACGTTAAAAGAGAAAAGTAGAAATAGCATTACTGAAACTAAAAAATGATACATCACCTCAGCACTACCATTTTAGCAAGGAAAAAAAAATAACACTGATCTCTGACATTGTTACATAAACCTTAGCTATGATCCTGTGACCGCATCTACGGACCCCTTACCTCGTGCTTCCTGTCATATTCGTCATTTGTTTCGTGCAACGGCAACGCTCAAATTCAATTAGCCCACCCTCACACTGAGCTCCATTGTTGAGTCCTCATAACGGCATACCCCAACTTGAGAAGCCATGAGACTGGCTGACTTTTTCAGTGAATAAAAAAAAAAGAAAAGAAAAAAAAAAAAGAATAAAGAAGGTAATAAAATGAACAGGCAGGGAGTTTGAAGTTGAAGCCTAGCGTATAGGACTGAAGCAGGCTATCACAAGAAATCCACCATATGGACTAGTAAGAATGGAAAAGCACACAAGAAGATGATAAGACCTGATACACGACGTGAGTGAAATAAGCAGCCTGCCAGCTCACTCACAAAACACTCTGCGTCACTCAGAAATATTCTGCGAAATTAATCGGCCCATGTTCAAGTAAAGAAAAACGCACATTCTTTCTCAAGACGTGAACCTGCAGACAATGTATTCAATCTTTCAACTAATTAACTTATGCACTTATTTTAAATTTGATGCCTGCAACATGTTCCAAAAAGGCTGGGACAGGAACATATTTACCAGAAGTTCTCTCTAACCGTTTAGGAACCAGGTGTAGGTGTATGTTGTTGTATATTTTGCTACATAATGCATCATGTGTTTTCAATGGAAGATAGCTCTTACTACAAAGCCACGTCGTAACACATGAAGAATGTGGCTTGGTGATGTCACTGAAAAAGATGTCTAGACGGCAGCATTTGTTGCCCCAATATGTTCATGTGCCCTTCAGCATTAATTGCGCACTCCACAGATGCAAGTTACCCACCAACACACTCCCATACCATAACAGACGCAGGCTTTTGAACTTTGCATTTGTAACGATCGGGATGGTGCCTTTCCCTCTTTGGCCTAGAGAACATGGCATACATTAATTCCAAATCTGGAAGCCAAATCTGGAAGCACACATTTACACTCTGCACCCGTCTCTCAGATGAGCTTCAGCCCAGAGAGGTCAATGGCGTTTCTGAATGTTTTTGATATAGGGCTTCTGTTTTGTGTAGGAGATTTTTAACTCGCAGTTGTGCCGGGATCATCTGTTTACTGACAAATGTTTTCGGAATTCTACCTGAGCCCATGTAGTTATATGCTTTAGAGAAACATCTGTTTTTAATGCACTGCTATCTGAACAACTGACGGTTAAAAAACCTTCAATATTGTCCGTTACGTGCAGAGATTTCTCTGGATTCCCTGAATCCTTTGCTTATATTCTGTACGCTAGACAGACTATTCGCTTACATATTTAGTGAAACTCAACCCATCCTTGGCTGTAAATGACTAGGCCTTTCGGATATGCTCCTTTTATGCCCAATCATGATCACATCTCCAGTTGCCAATTCACCCGTTTACCTGTGAAATTTTTTTTTTTTTTTTTATCATTCTGCAAACTTCCCAGTTTTGCATTGCCCCTGTCCCAACTTTTTTGGAATGGCTTGCAAGCATTAAAGTAGCACAATTGGCATATACAGTACTGTGTGAAAGTTTTAGGCATCTAAGCAAATTTTTAAACAATTGACCTCAGCAGTGAGTTTATCACAATATACATTAGAATAAAGTCACATTCATAATTCAAATAAACATAAAAACAATAAAAACTAACAAGAATTTCTTGGGTCCATATTTTTCCTTGACACTTTCACAGCCGCCACAGAGACTTGTTAATATCATCAATTACATCATGAGCTCAATTTACTGAGCACTGATTGGTCAAACCAGGAGCTGCTTTTTAACTACATATAATACTGTAATACTGGGCTTCCTCGAGGAGAGGCTTGGAAATGCTTAAACAAACAATATCCAGAAAATCACTTACTATATATATTTGTTTTGTTTATTCAAATATTAACACTTCACAGCAAATAAACACAAACTACACAAATAAACAGATTCTGAAAATGTGTTTTGGGTGCCCAAGCCTTTCGCACAGTACTGCATTTCCAAAAATCAACCAAATTGATAAGGTAAAACATTAAATCTCTCCACTTTGTGCCGTTTCCAATGAAATAACCTGTTAACAAATCACTTATTTCTGTTTTTCTTGGCATTTTACCTACTGTGTCAACTTTGTTTTTCCTACAAATTCCATTTGTGTAGGGGACATTTTATTTGCAATCTCTGGTCAGACATGTTACCAATGGATATGATAGAATAAAGGTGGAAAAAAAGGAAAAACAAGGCAGTTTAGGACCAAGATAAAAAAAAAATTCAATCAAGAGCTGCCATATTTGCCAAAACTCTGATTTAAGTTACATGTCAACTGCTCTAAAATGGAGGCAGCGCTGTCAACTAGAACAACAACCAGTGGATGGGGCCTCAGGGGTCGATCACAAAAGCAAAACTCATGAACATCAGACACTGTGCCCGTCTTTCTCCTCTATCTCCGTCAACTCTGACACGATTATTTCTTTTTAAGCAATTATCTGCCGATAACAACGTTCCAATATCACAGAGGAAAGCCAACAATGTGACGTCACCCGAGTCACTTTTTCTGGAATGGAAAAGCAAATGGCTGTCATCATGAAAAAAAATAATAATAGGAGAAGGAAAAAGAATTGATCCATGTGTCCAACAGCTACATTTCGTATGATATGGAAAGACCTCTGAACTTGCCTTACAACTTGTTTTGAATGGTCTGAAAAGACGACTTTCTAACAGTACCCATTTGAATGTTACAAATACACAGAATTTCCAAACTTTTCACAATCAAAAGTGGGTTTTCTATTGTTTTATCACATTTAGTAATCCCAAGTGACTTTAAGACTGACTTTAATGAAAAGTGAGAAATCACTATTTAACCATATTTTTAAACATGCTTTAGATTTGTGCTCAGACAAGCTCAAACAACATATGGGTCCAAGACATCTCAGATATATGAATTTCAGACAATGGACATGGATTTGTGTAGAGTAATGGAACAAGATTTAGTTACAAGCCATTTTGGACTCTACTTCTATTGGTGCATTCACCATTAAATGCACAATGTAAAGAACAGGCAACACTTTCAAATGGCATAAACCAAAAAGTTATGGAAGCCATGAAACTCATCTGATCCCACAGAAAGAGATTCTCAATGAGCGTATGACAGTGTTATAAAGCTATTAACGACAGAAGAACGTACGACAGATAAGACTGGAGTGTTCTTTGGTTTGCATTGTATTTGAAATCAGCCTCTTCAGAATTTAGCAGCAGATCCATATTGTGGCTTACACTGATTTATATTTACTTAGTGAATGAATCATAACAAATAAAAGCTAATTTACCACTAAACTGGACAAACACAGACATTTCTGGACATTCCTTAAGAAAATCACTCCATACATCAGTTCAGATCAAAGCCAGAGAGGAAAAAGCAAAGTGAACTTACATTATGTCCAAGTTTTCCCCATCTGCTCCCATTAAACGTAACGCATGTGTCTGTGTCCAGAAGCTGTTTACTACACAGACTGGCCACAGGCCACTGATTAACCACAGAGCAAACACACACACGCACACATACGCACTCACACACGCACAGGGCTGGTGGTCGTGGAGCATGTCGAAGAACCCAATGCTTCAAATATTAACTTTTATCCCACAATCCCCCCTGCCTCCCTGTTCAGCCAATCAGAGAGCCCATCTATTTGTCTACAAAAAAAAGCACATGCCCCTGCAGAGAGAGAGAGAGAGAGAGAGAGAGAGAGAGAGAGAGAGAGAGAGAGAGAGAGAGAGAGAGAGACAGAAAGAGAGAGAGAGCGCGAGACAGAAAGAGAGAGAGAGCGAGAGCGAGAGAAAGAGAGCGAGAGCGAGAGAGAGAAAGAGAGCGCGAGAGAGCGCAAGACAGAAAGAGAGAGAGAGAGAGAGCGCGAGAGAGAGAGAAAGAGCGAGAGAGAGAGAGAGAAAGAGAGCGAGAGAGAGAGAAAGAGAGCGAGAGAGAGAGAAAGAGAGCGAGACAGAGAGAGAAAGAGAGCGAGAGGGAGAGAAAGAGAAAGAGAGCGAGAGGGAGAGAAAGAGAGCGAGAGAGAAAGAGAGCGAGAGCGAGAGAGAAAGAGAGCGAGAGCGAGAGAGAAAGAGAGCGAGAGACCACCCTAGCTAGCATAACAGAGCTAGCAAGCTACCTGATCAGTAAAAGAAAGTGAAAAAGGAAGAGAAGGAAAGAAAAAAGTGAAAAAGAAAAGAAAAAAGGACAATATAGAAGGAACAATGATAAAATGAGACAGAAAAAGCAAGAGAGAGGGAGAGAGAAGCAAAGGAAAGTGAAAAAAGTAAAGAAAGAGAAAGAAAAAGTAAAGAAACAGAGTAAAGAATGAAAGAAAGAGCGAGAAAGAAAAAGAAAAAGTGACAAAAGACAATGTGGAGAGAAAGAGAGTGAAGCAAATAGTGAGAAAGAGAAAACAGAAAAAGAGAAAAAAACAATATAGAAGGAACAAATAAATAAAACAGAAAAAAGTGAGAGACAGAGGGTGAGAGAGAAAAATAAAATTTAGATGAGAGAAAAAAAAAGACAAAGAAAGGAAGAGAAAGAAAGATGCAAAACAAAATAAAGAAAAAATAAAGATGAGAGATTAAGCACGAGAGAGAGGGAGAGAGTGTATATGAGAGAGAGGGAGAGGAGAGAGAAAAGAGAAGGACAGACAGAGAGAAAGAAAAGAGGGAGAGGAGGAGAGAGAGAGAAAGAGAGAAAATGACAGCAAGACAAAGAAAATGAGAGAGAAAGAAACAAAAAAGAAAAGTTAGACGAGAGAGAAAAAAGAAAGAAAGGAAGAAAGCAAGTAAAGAGAAACAAAGAGAAAGAATATAGAGAGAGGGGGAGAGAGATAATGAGAGAAACAAAAAAGTTAGATGAGAGAAAAACAACAAACAAAAGAAGAAAGCAAGTAGAAAGACAGAAAGACAGAAAGAAAGACAGAAAGAAAGAAAGAAAGAAAGAAAGCTGTAAAACTAAATAAAGAACAAAAAACAAAGATGAGAGAAAGCACAAAAGAGAGAGGGAGAGGAGAGAGAATGAGAGACAGAAAATGAGAGTGAGACTCAGAGAAAACCAAAAAAGACAAAGAAAGGAAGAACGCAAAGAAAGAGAAAGAAAGAGAAAGATGTAAAACTACAACCCCAATTCCAGTGAAGTTGGGACGTTGTGTAAAACAAATAAAAACAGAATACAACGATCTGCGAATCCTTTTCAACCTATATTCAATTGAATACACTACAAAGACAAGATATTTTAATGTTTAAACGGATAAACTTTATTGTTCTTTGATCCCTCAGGTGGCACTGCATTAAAAACCGACATCATTCTGTAACAGATATTCCCACATGGGCTCAGGAACACTTCAGAAAACCACTGTCAGTGAACACAGTTCGTTGCTCCATCTACAAGTGCAAGTTAAAACTCTGCCATGCAAAGCGAAAGCCATATATCAACAATATCCAGAAACGCTGCCGGCTTCTCTGGGCCCGAGCTCATCTGAGATGGACTGACGGAAAGTGGAAAAGTGTCCTGTGGTCTGATGAGTCCACATTTCAAATTGGCTTTGGAAATCATGGACGTTGTTTCCTCCGGGCCAAAGAGGAAAAGGACTGTCTGGATTGTTATCAGAGCAAAGTTCAAAAGCCAGCATCTCTGATGGTATGGGGGTGTGTGTGTTAGTGCCCATGGCATGGGTAACTTGCACATCTGTGAAGGCACCATTAATGCTGAAAGGTACATACAGGTTTTGGAGCAACATCTGCTGCCATCCAAGCAACGTCTTTTTCAGGGACGTCCTGCTTATTTCAGCAAGACGATGCCAAGCCACATTCTGCACGTGTTACAACAGTGTGGCTTCGTAGTAAAAGAGTGCGGGTACTAGACTGGCCTGCCTGCAGTCCAGACCTGTCTCCCATTGAAAATGTGTGGCACATTATGAAGCGCAATATACAACAATGGAGACCCCGGACTGTTGAGCAACTGAAGTTGTACATCAAGCAAGAATGGGAAAGAATTCCACCTACAAAGCTTCAACAATTAGTGTCCTCAGTTCCCAAACGCTTATTGAGTGTTGTAAAAAGGAAAGGTGATGTAACACAGTGGTAAACACGCCCCTGTCCCAACTTCTTTGGAATGTATTGCAGGCACCAAATTCAAGATGAGTGAATATTCACAAAAAACTATAAAACAATTTTGAACATTAAATATCTTGCCTTTGTAGTGTATTCAATTGAATATAGGTTGAAAAGGATTTACAAATCATCGTTTTCTGTTTTTATTTGTTTTACACAACGTCATGACAATGAATGACAATGATAGAGATTGAGAGAAAGCATGAGAGAGAGAGAGAGAGAGAGAGAGAGAGAGAGAGAGAGAGAGAGAGAGAGAGAGAGACACAGAGAGAGACACAGAGAGAGACACAGAGAGAGACACAGAGAGAGAGAGACCTCCTTTAAAAGGTTTCAGCCCCTCAGCATGACTCAGCAGACTGGCTGAGAGTGTCAGTGTTAAAGAGTCTCTGCACACCCTGCTGTTAACACTGTGGGCTCCTGCTGACTCGTTCACCACACTGTGAGGGGCATTCTGTTATAGTCGACGTGTACCATCCACCCCTGGACTGAGGACAGGTTAACGGCCACGGAGGACTGTTGGGCCACGGGACACTACAGCTGTTCAGAGAGCCTGAAAGCAACACTGTGCAGTGTTTTGCTTGAACAAGTCATGTGTCTTGATATGCATGCCTTGCTAAATTGAGGCCTATGCAGAATGACAACAGTCACAGTATAACACTAGTGCAGTATGACTAAGAGTTTCCAGAGTCCAAGGAAGAGACTGCTGTATTTTGCTTAAATCAAATAACCAAATACTGAGCTCTCACAGGGAAAGCCAGGCTGTCTAACATAACTTTAGGCAGATGCACTGATAACACTGCGTTGACATTTTGTGGTGTTTTGTGTTTGATTTATACTTGGGACAATTTTGCCCACCGTAAATATGCTCCACTTGTTCTTTTAAAGAGAAAAAAGGAACATTTTGGCTGGAAAAAAAGCAAAATATTAAAGGGCCCATATCCTACACTCTCTTATGCTGAGGTGTATGCATGATGTCTGTGTAGCCAAAAAAACAAAAATAGACCACAATTCTTGAGCATTTTCCAGCCTCTCTTTATCCCTTATTAAATAGGCTATTTTTGTTACTGGTATGGGTCAATGACCTCTGTTCTGATTGGCTACCCTGCATCATGCCTCATTAAAAAGCGGTCTGGGCTGAAACACTACATAACTTTAGTATGAATGGGTGGAGCTAAACTGCTATAGGCCATGACAGTGGATATATGTAAACACACTAGTTCTAATGACATCACAAAAACTATTTCAAAATGGGTTTAGTTTCCATGTATGGACTGTATGGAAAGGGGAGTGACTGCTATGTTATCGCCCAAGTCAGAGACGGCTCCACACTTCCAAAAGTGCAGGGGCAAAGGTTGCCATTTATTATTACTAAAAAAGTATGAATCAATAACATTAATAAAGCTGCGTTGCTGGCCACCGACTGACTAAAACTAGCTTGCAGCACTACATTTAGCATGTTTCATAGCTATAATAATATATTCCAAGAACCTAATTTATAAAGAACATTTATGTTTTTAGGGAAAAAAGTAATTCCATGATGAATACACACATCACACTCCGAGAGTTAACGAAAGGAACATCAAATCTTTGTTTAGCAAAAGCAGTTAGAAATATGGAAACTAACTTTGAGTAAATGTCACAGTATGGAACATAAACTGTGACCATACATCACAGCCGCAGCACCTCTCACTAAACACAAACTCAGGTTTCATCGCCTGGGAAACGCCCTGCAAATCCGATTTCTTGCTCAAATCCGATCCCTCTGACATGATGGTTCACACTTGTTTAGGTAAGTGATTCAAATCTGCGAATGAACTGGCGTCCTGAAATGACCTGCTTCAGATCTTCGCAGTGAAGATAATTAACTCTGATCAGCTCTTAGCTGTTCATTATTAGAGGGAGACAAAGGTGAAAAAGGTGAGAGGTGCCGCTTTTCCACCTCTATTTACCTCTATTCCACCACTTCTATTCGGCGCTGCTACCATGGTAACACTGAACGATCTGAGCGTCACATTAAGGTCGCATGGCCACGAATCAGGTACGTACCCAATCTAAGACCACATATGAAAGTGGCTCAGTTCGGATTTTTAAAAAAACAGATTCGAGAGTCCAAACAGTCCTGAAAACATCAGATCTGAGTCACATTAGGACAAAAAAATAAATAAAAATCAGATTTGCCACCCCAGTGCTTCTAGCAGCCATGGCCTCAGTCAGATAAAAGTGCAAGCAATACACATTCTGTCCACTGCAATGGAAACATATTGCTGTGAAAGCTAACGACAGAGGAAAATAACTAGCAGAGCAGTACTTACTCTGTAGATCTCCTCCAGCAGCAGCTTGGCGCAGTTCTTGCCAAGTTCTTCAGGAAGCACAGGGTCTCCCTGCCCCTGCGGTGTGGACGCCAGCTCCGCACTGAGAAGCGTGCCGTTCACCGTCTCTGCCACCAGAGTCAGACCAAAACCTGGAGACCTGATCAGAGGAGGAACATCACGCACATCTCCTTAAACATGGCAGAAACAACGAATAGCATCAACATATGTTTCAAAGAGATCTGATCTGTCAAGCATCAGACAAATCCTCCATCTGAGGATCTGCTGACCCAAGTCACTAATTAGCCAGTGCTCCAGATGTGGGAGCTCTGGACTACAGCAAGCTAATGATTACAGATATTTATACGCATAGTTGGTGAAATTAAGTTGCTTGTTTATTTACTTTGTTAAGCAACGCTACAAACTGCATAAGTCAGAGACTTTGTTCATTCACACAGCCACTCACCATTTCACTGGCCTGGGGGATTTTACAGATAAGTAAATAATAAAAACATGAAAAATAATTATTTTCATCAGCCATCTCCTGACTTCAAGTTGAGAACCACTGCTTTATAATTCTGTGAGCTTTATATCCATTTAGAACATACAGTATCTTAGAAACTTTACTGTTATGCTCTTAAAAAAATACTTTAAATCTAAACATATACTACAATATTTCACAAACAAACAAGATGAACAGTTTAATTTAATTTCTGTGCTCAACAGACATCTCTGATGTGCGCACAACGTAAAGGGCAGGTGTATAAGTAAACAGAAATAAAAAAGTAAATGTAATACATTTGAAAAACTGCGTTTTCTTGTGACAATGGCAATATGCACTTCTGCACTGACATTAAACACACAAAATTTGTGCTACTGAAAGCCACCACCACTGGCATAATAATAACAATAATAATAATAAATAATAATAATTAAAAAAAAAAAAAAACACACTTACTTTCCTGAACTGGCTCCTTTCATGTGGTCAGTGTAGATGTAAATGTCTGGAATGAATTTGTTTAAGATGCTTCTGGCTGAATCCACTATTCTGTTGGCCATCTGGGGAGACACACGCACCGAGTATCTACCATACAGGGTCAAGGGGTCAAATCTCAAGTGATGAGTACGACAGCACCAGCTACACTCAACACTGCAAATCCCACCATATATATGACGGACACACACACACACACACACACACACACACACACACACACACACACACACACACACACACACACACACACACACTCTACACCACTTATCCTTCTGGGTGCTGGAGCCTATCCAAGCAGTCAACTGGCAGAAGGCAGGAAATACCCTGGACAGGTTGCCAGTCCACTGCACTCACATATGATGACACTGGACAGAAATGCATCAAGCCCAGTCAATACTGATGAAGAAAAAGTCTGAGCCGGCTGAAAGACTGGGTGACCGCAGTGGACAACATACTAGCACTGTGACCAAACCGCTACATCGAGCGAATGCGATGCGGCTTGCAATATATTCAAAGTGCATTTGCTAACCGATATTGTAACATGATTAAAAGACCCATATCCCAGATTTTCCAAGTATTTTTTTACTGAGGCACATTTGAAACACTTTGCAACTTTCCAACTAGTGTAAATGGGCATCAGCACCACTGTAAAGAAAGTAAAGTCAATATGTTTCTATTTGTTGAAATACATTAACATCTTGATTTATCAAAAGACCCAGAGAACAGTGGTTGGAACAGTGATTGGTCAGGATGCTCACAGTGCACTGTAACATTAGTTAGAATGCTCTTTTGCATATAGCTGCCTTCTGTGAAACCAGTGCTGCAAAGGCCCACGTCACAATGCTTAACAAACCATATCCTGTGTAGCCCTAGTGACCGATCTGGGGAAGGATACGCTGTTCCTCTGATTCTCTTGATTTTGCCTGGGTCGGTGAGCAGAACAGGCTTGAGGGCCCGGCAAACTGGACAGGAGAAGTGTACCTCCCCTCCTCCTCTAGGCGCAATACCTCGCTTCACTACCTGAAGAGTAATCACAACAGCAAGAAGGCTACAGATAAGGGTGGGCAATAGAGTAAATACAGAATCACAGTATTTTAAGCCATGTTCATGACACATGATAACTTCAACAAAGAAGATTAAGTACCGACTCTAGCCATACCTTTATTTCCAAACCTTCTCCATTGATGCCAAACATCTTCATCAGAGGAACAGCAGTGGCTTTCAATAAGTCCACCTGCAGAACAACAAAGACAAAAAACCCTGAAACAGAAAACTTGATGAACAGGTGTCATGTTATGCAAGAACATAACAGGAGTTCCTAACAAATATCTAGCACATTAGCTTCAGACAGGACCTCACAACAATCATTCAAGTTGAAGCTCTACCCAAACAATATCCAAGCTAAGTGCAAAATGGGTGAAATACACAATGACGATTAGGGGTGGGGGAACAAATCCATTCTTAGAGGCATCGCGATGTGGACGTGGACGATTCTGAATCGATTCACAAACGTCAAATACCAATTTTCTAAATTTTAATTTCTAATGTCATTTTGATGGAAGTGTGGAAGTGCAGTGCCCGGATATTCTGTGGTGACGCATAACAAGAACACAACTGGATGAGCAAGAAATCCGACTGGCACCGGTTAGATCAGGAGTCACAACCCAAATGTTAAGAAGAGCCATTTTGTCCTTTCAACAAAAATCAAACCTCCTTGGGTGCCACAACATTTTATGCCCAGTATGTCTCAGTACATGATAACGTCCTACTATATGCTAAAAAATATAAACGAAAATGCAGATTTACTTTGCTCTGCTTTAAGCTTTAGCTCAGCTATAGCCACTTTCCTCCCATCTCACCAGAAAACCTTTCCTCACAAGTAGAAAAGTCTCTTGTAAAACGCCTCTCAACGTTCAAACGTTTGTGGCGACATTTAAGGTGGAACGGCAAAACTCGAAAGAGAAGCTGACTTCAGCTTCTCAACTTTTCAGTGTCTGACAGTCTCTTACTGCAGGTTTAACATTCCAGGAAACCAACTGCGCCGCTTATAAATGCAAATAAGTCCATTCATTTCCAAATGTTCCGTCTTAAATCCCTCATTGCCTTTCGTAGCTACTAGACTGTGTTGCTATGTGACCTGCAGTCTGCTTTCGCGTTATTTTGCACACTTTGGAGCTGAGATTCAGCGTCCAGTCTCGAAGATATTATACTGACACAGTGACTTATTAAAAGATGTTGGAAGTAAATTCATTATGTATCATTACAAATACTTTGTTTTAAAACTACTAAGTCCTCACACAGTGAGGAAAACGAAATCCTGTATAGAAAAAAAAGACGCATCAAGATGCTGCTCGTCGATTTGTCCACAGGTCTCCTGTGAGCACAGTCTGGCCAGCATGATCACTCTTCTTCAGCAATAAAACACATTCACAGCTGGAAATAACCCTTTTTCAAGAGAGCCCTCAAGGGATCTTGGCATTAAAGAGCTGTACTTGAATAAGAGGGCTACCATCATCATTCTTCAGTCTGGCAGCTTCAACACGTGCGAGAAGCTGGACTTCAGTCTGAACGACTAGAGATGGTTTGAATGGTCGGTAATGAATTCTGTTTAACTTGGACAACAATACTGCACAAGATTCTTATTTTACTGTCATCATGACGAGTGTGATACACCTCTCTGCGCTGGGACTGAACCTGCTCTCCCACACTGGAAACGAGTAACTTACCATGACAGCCAACTACAAAACACACTCAGAAACCTTAAAACATCCATCTCAGCTAAATAGGAACTCTACTCAAAACAGCAGGCAGCAAAGGGGAAAGCATGCAGTAAACAGGCTGGCTCTGTTTTTCTGCTAGCCAGCTGGGCTACTGAAGCTTGCTACCTTATGCCTTCCCCACCGGGTCCTTCCCAAATAAATAAATAAATAAATAAATAAATTCAATTACATCAACATTACTGAAAATTTCAAAGCATCTTTTCCACAACGGGGTTGTTACTCACTGATGGGTCTATAGGGTCATTAGTGACGCCCTTCAGGATGGCTTTGAGTGGGTTCTTCATGAACGGGGCCAGCATGATGAGAGCCTCCAGATAGTAACCAATGGAGCGCTGAACATTACACTCATGCTCTACTGAGCCCCCACACAGCAGACCTGGCTGGTAGAACAGGGCCGTTCCTGGAGGGGGCAAAAGAGCAGCGTTCAAACCTTCCATCCTTCACTTCCTTTAACTAGTCACTGCTAATCTTGTCTATTTTAATCCTTTTAATACAAAACTAACATACAAATCATTTTAATGGTTAATCAGAGTTTTTAGAACTTTTGGTTATACCATCACACAACGTATGGCTTTTCAACAAGACCAGAAAATTTTACTGGAAACTCAAAACTGCTTCGAAAAGACTAAAAACTGAGATATGATTCATTATAATGTGAACTTCAATTAAACTCCCATAGTCATGACTAATTAAGGATTCCATAAAAGCTTCATGCAAGTCTGAGGGTGAGCTAGAGGAAAGTTGTAGCCCACCTGTTTGATTTATCTCAATTCTGCTGCCATTGGTCACTTTGTCCAGCAGCCTGATGAAACTAGCTTCGAAATCTGAAAACAGACAAGAGTTTTTAAAGCACTGAATTACGAACACACGGGCGAAATCACATCATACAGGGATCTCAACAAACACCTCCAGAAACGTGTCTTACAGTGGCTAAAACTGCTGAGAACATCAAAGCAAGTTAGCCAGCACAACCACCAGGACAGCAATAAGAGCAGCAGTTAGTTAAGTAAGTTCTTCTATGCAGCAGCTTCAGATTGATGGAGAACGTGTTGTATGTGGTTCTACACAGAACCTCTTAGAAAACGGTTCTGTACAGTAGGGCTGAAAAGATCAGCTGCTTTGCTAGATATTTACCAGAATAGAGTTGGCAAGGTCTTTGAGGGCCATGCCAAATGACCTTTACTTTCAGTGCGATTTTTCCATTCGTCGCCTGAAAATGCCATTTTATATTTTAATTTTTATATATTTTATTTTCTCTCAGTTTCTTTTTGCTCGTGTTTTATTTCTCCACTCGTGTTTGTACGACTTGTTTCATTGACGGTCATCGTTCTATTTTGTAACGTATGGTATGTCTACTGGACCCCAGGAAGAATAGCGGCTATCGTGAAAGCAGCTGAAGATCCTAAAAATAAACACAATAAACAAAAAATATCAGAGTTGCTGCTTTTTTTCTCATTTATAGCCTCCATCATCAAAAGTGCTGTGTTCACATTTAAGTGGCTCTACCACAGAGCTCGTGAACTGCCTGTAGGTAAATTAGACCAATCAGAGTCAACCAATCACCCACGTTTTGTGACATCACAACCACATTCAAATGTGAAGCCTCAAGCCAGAAAAAGTGGATATTTAGGCCCTTTTTTGGCAAAAAAACAGGTCTGAGCTAGCTATAAACAGAAGCATTTTCAAAACGGTTCTATGTAGAAGCATGTACTACACATCCTCTGTAAATCTGAAGAACCAGTTCATCATGCAGAGAACCATTTAAGCATAAAATGACTCTTTACAAAAGTCATGGCTCTAAACAGACCCAATCCCTTGAAGAACCATCTTTTGACGAGGGTAGACTCTGAGGTCTGAGTTGTGAACAGTAGTGAACTTTGATTGTTCACATTTAGAGTTAAAAATAAGGATTTCGCTGATATGGGCCCTTTAAAAGTGCACTGCGTAGCAGAGGCAGCTCAACGCCAGGACACGCAGCGTCGTCCAGTCACAACAAAGTCTTAAAATAAGCTAAAACGATGGTCAGATGTGTCCGAAACAGCCGGACTGTGCTGAACTTCTCTCCTTTATTAGCGAGCGTTCAGTTAACCGTGTGTGGAGCTCAGTCGCAGCAGTGACTGAGTTCTGACACTGAACCTACCCCGGAGTCCTGGCTCGTCATCTCTGGACCGTATGTTTCGGATTTTGACCCTCTTCCCGCTCAGCGTGGACAGCACCAGCCTCTGTCTGAGGAAATTACAGCCCTCGTATGTGAGAGCCGCCATGCTGCTGCTGCTGCTGCACCCACGTGTGTAAACCTCGGGCAGGAGCGTCCTGCTACGGAGCCACACGAAGGACAGAAAGGTACCAAGCGAAGCCCGCTGTGCGTTCATTCAAACACCCGACAGGGGGCGCCAAAGTCACTGTTTAGAAAAAAATCTCAAGGCGAGTCGGAAATGATGTTCTTAAAAGGGGAATTCCGCCCATTTTTCAAATTTCTGCATAATATGCATCTCGTTGAGATGTGACCAGAATCACTGAGGTTTGATGTGAAATGCGCTACTTTATGGAAACTTACCGAGCTGTGTGATGCGAACCAGATGTCTCTGAAACTCCCTCAGAAAAAAAAGCCAAGATAATTTTATTGCATTTGTTGGAAATCGTTTAGATGGAATAATCATTTATTTGTTAGGAAGCTAAATTTGAACTAAATAAATTTGAACTCTCTCTCTCTCTCTCTCTCTCTCTGTTGTTTTATATATATATATATATATATATATATATATATATATATATATATATATATATATATATATGTCAAAGTGTTCGCTCGTCTGCCTTCACATGCATATGAAACCCATTCTTAATCCATATGATGTCCGCCCACCCTTTGCAGCTATAACAGCTTCAACTCTTCTACAAAGACTTTCCACAAGGGTTAGGAGTATGTTTATGGGAATTTTTGATCATTCTTCCAGAAGCACATGGTCAGGACTCTGCAGTCCAGTCAAGTTCTTCCACACCAAACTCGCTCATCCATGTCTTTATGGACCTGCTTTGTGCACTGGTGCGCAGTCATGTTGGAACAGGAAGGGGCTTCAAACTTTTCTCACAAAGTTGGGAGCTCGAAATTGTCCAAAATCTCTTGGTGCTGAAGCATTAAGAGTTCCTTTCAGTGGAACTAAGGGGCCGAGCCCAACTCCTTAAAAACAACCCCACACCACAATCCCCCTCCACCAAACTTTAGACTTGGCACAATGCAGTCAGACAAGTACCGTTCTACTGGCAACCACCAAACCCAGACTCGTCCATCAGATTGCCAGACGGAGAAGCATGATTAGTCACTTTAGAGAACACGTCTCCACTGTTCTAGAGTCCAGTGGCGGCGCTTTACACCACTGCATTCCACGCTTTGCATTGCACTTGGTGATGTAAGGCTTGGATGCAGCTGCTTGGCCATGGAAACCCATTCCATGAAGCTCTCTATGATGTTCTTGAGGTAATCTGAAAGCCACATGAAGTTTGGAGGTCTGTAGTGATTGACTCTGTTAGGGACCTCTGCGCACTATGCGCCTCAGCATCCTCTGACCCCACTCTGTCATTTTATATGGCCTACCACTTTGTGGCTGAGTTGCTGTTCTTCCCAGTTGCTTACACTTAGTTCTAATGCCAATGACAGTTGACTGTGGAATATTTAGTAGCGAGGAAATTTTTCTGGACTTGTTGCACAGGCAGCATCCTATCACGGTACCACGCTGGAATTCACTGAGCTCCTGAGAGCGACTCATTCTTTCACTAATGTTTGTAGAAGCAGTCTGCAGGCCTAGGTGCTTGGTTTTATACACCTGTGGAAGTGGCTGGAACACTTGAATTCAATATATATATATATGTGTGTGTGTGTGTGTGTAGGTGTGTGTGTGTCACACACATTGTTTGACCAAAAAGTGGACACCATTCTAAATTATTAAAGGTGTTCACTTTTTGCTGACAGGTGTGTGAAATCAAGCACACAGCTATGCAGTTTCCATGGACAAATATTGGCAGTAGAATGTACTGCAGAGCCCAGTGACCATAAGTGTGTCACCTTCGCCACAAGTCAGTTCATGAAATGTCCAACTGCTCGACCTGCTGTAAGTTCCGAGGCCATTTTTCAGGGTTTGGACTTGGCCCTTTGTTCTAGTGAAGGATAATATTAACACAACTGCATACAAAGACATTGTAGACAATTATAGGGGGGCACTGGCTGAATCTCAAATGGTCCCCAAAATAGAGTTTCACAATATTTGAAGGCATTTTCATTTTATGGTGCTTATTACAGTATTCAGTTTTTCTGGGGTTTGATAGGTTGCAACAAAACTAAGCCGTGTCACCTTTTTAAAATGATCAAAAAACTCTAAGTAGTTGCAATGCTACTGCTTTTTTTGGAGAGTTGTAATGGCTGGGACTTTTGTGTTTGTAATTTGCCACTTCCAGACATAATGAAGAAGAGTAAACCGTGTTGACCGTGTGTTTTTTTTAATGTCTTAGATCACTGAGCAAATATTTATTGATCCATTCTTATTATCTCTTCAGTTTTGATGAATTGCTTAAGATGGGATTCCATACATTTGTGCATAATTCAATCAGTGAAAGTGATTTGATGTGAAATAGCTCACTGTAGAGAAACTCACAGACTTTCTTTACAGTGGTGGTGACAGGAACCAAGGGTCACAGTGCGCACAACACAATATAAGCCATTTGATTTACTAAATTTATTAAAGTTCTGCATGTTCCTCTCCGCCCTGCATGTGTTTCCAAAATCTGTTTTGGGCCAAAATGACTAATCAAGCATCAGGCAACTTACTTGTACCCATTATGTAATAGCTTTCTGTGAGGCAGCTTTCACTGGCATTAAATATTTCAGATGTCTGGCTCCTATCAACACCACTGTGAACCACGCTGAGTCTTTCTAGCTCCGTTTCTCAATAAGAGAGCATTTCATATCAAACTACTCTGAGTGACTCTGTTTATCAAACATTTCATTATGTAGAACATTTGTAAAATTAACTGGAGGGCCTCTTTAAATGACTTTACAACTCATAGACAAGCTTCATTTTCACTTTTTACACAAAAAAAATTTGATTTGATACTGTCTGAAGTTACGTGTTTGCCTTGTGGGTCAATGGACTGACTTAAAAAAGCCAAAAAGCATTTACTTGCTTAAGTGAACTTCATTGCAACATACGTTGAACATCCAAGTTGTTTTCCGTTCTCAGTAATACTATATCAAAGTGTGCACTTACCTGTTTTATAAAAGTGCACATGTTTTTTTTTTTGTTGAGTGTATTTAATAATTAATAAACATATCTATTTTAAAATGTAGTTAAGTGTATTTTAGTTGTGCTGTAACTTAAATGTAGCACTGAAGTTTATCTGTATATCCAGTACTATAATATAAGTGGAATGTCTGTGTATGCACTTAAATACATTTTAGATATTAGTATCTCTGCCTTCTGCCCGAAGACTGCTGGGATGGGCTCCAGCACCCCTATCCCCCCAAATCCACCCACCCCCCCCGCGACCCTGACGGAGAAGCGGCTTAGAAAATGGATGGATGGATGGATGGATAATATAAACACTGTTCAGGCATAACATTATGACAACTTCTTGTTTCTACACTCACTGTCCATTTGATCAGCTCCTCTTACTGTATAGCTGCACTTTGTAGTTCTACAATTACAGACTGTAGTCCATCTGTTTCTCTGATACTTTGTTATTCCCCTTGTACCCTGTTCTTCACTGGTCAGGACCCCCATGGACCCTCACAGAGCAGGTACTATTTGGGTGGTGGATCAGTTTAGCACTGCAGTGACACTGACATGGTGGTGGTGTGTTAGTGTGTGTTGCACTGGTCTGAGTGGATCAGACACAGCAGTGCTGCTGGACTGAGAATAGTCCACCAACCAAAAAAATCCAGGCAACAGTGTCCTGTGGGCAGCGTCCTGTGACCACTGATGAAGGACTAGAGGATGATTAGTTCATACGGTATAGCAAGAGATGAGCTATATACATCTGCAGGGTGGACCAATGACGCAGGTGCATCTAAAAGAGTGGACAGTAAACTCCTTGCTGTGTCTGAAACAAGGTGTATGATGTAACACTAATGTCTACAAGAACATACTTAAAATCGACTTAAGTGCAACTTAATTTGTTTAAAAAAGCACTCAAAAGCTGAATGTATGTAATATATATTTAATCATAACTAAATGACACAAGTTGTCCTACGTTGCTACAAATGTATACCTCAATGTATTTTTTATATAAACATGAAACACTTTAATGTCAATTTGACCCAAATATGGAAGGAAATATGAAGTGAAAGTCTACGTTATGGTGTTGTCATGGCAACGGTGCTACGTGTAATAAATATCTAACACAATCCTTGAAAATAGAAGTCATGAATGTTGCCATTGCTAAATTCCACTGTTGCGCTTTTTGATCTGGACACGTTCATAAACCAAGAGAGCAGTTCAAATGGCACAGTGCGAGCTGGCATGCTGCGTATTCTAAGTAGGCTTAACGGAGGAAGCACAGTTCATAAACACAGAGCTCTGTCTGTCTCATCTCCACTCTTTCCCATTATCTCTCCATCCTCAGACCAGCTTTATGAGCTATTTCGTGATCCGCAGCAGGAAACCATGGGTTTCCTTTCATTGAGAAGCTCCCATTACCTAAAGTGTCTCAGGAAAGGCCCATGGGAAATGGCTTTAATGAGCCCTCCCTTTGTAAAGGCCCCCCATGTAAATGTTAATCTATATGACTGGACATGCAGAATCCAGAGTAGATGACTATTCTTATATACAGCTAAGGACTGGGAGGTATAACAGTATAACAGTATAAAAGTTAGGCATAGATGAATGTTTGCTCACTGTTTGACAAACCACAGGTCACTGTAATCTTTTTCATTTATGTGTTAATAGCTGCTTATTACTTTTTTATGGTGCTCAACTTAATAAACACAAATGAGCTCATTTTAAACCATTCAAAAACTTTATAAGAATAGTCAGAAACACTTTGCATGGATACCATGCAGTGGTGGACTGTAAGGGGGAGCGAGGAGGCGGACGCATATGCTGAGATAAGCGAAATTTATTAAGTGCAAATCCAGAATCAGGGTCATAACGGTCAAAGGTCATATAGCCGACACAGATAGAATGGGGTTCAGACATGACACAAACCAGAACAGAACAAGGACATGAAACAGAGACCAATACATTCATACAAAGACTGGCAAACACAAGAGGCAAACACAGGGCTTAAATACACGGGACAATGAGGGACAGGTGAACACAATCAAGGGCGGAGTAACAAAACCAAAACAAATGCACATGGAGTGGGAGGAGCCAATCGTGACATGGACAAAATACACAAATCATGGACTTGAGTTAAAGTAGAGATACCCAAGGTAAAATATCACTCCAGTAAAAGTAGAAGTTCCTCCATTTAGACCTCCACTTGAGTAAAAGTACAAAAGTATTTGCCTTCAAATGGACTTAAGTATCGAAAGTAAAAGATTAATTACGGCTCTGATGTCCTGTTATCATTTTTATAACAAGACTGTCTTCATGAACTCATTTCAGGTGAAAGTCCTCCAGCGTCTCTCTTGGTAAACCAGCCCAAACTAATTTACTATAAAATGAAAGTGTTTGTATAAATTCAGAAAAAAAGTCGCGTCAGTCACGACTGCGTATGTGGACATATTTCTATACTGACATTGAACCGGAGTCGGTATGACCAAGAGGTCAAAACAAGCTCAACACAAAGTGACCGCTGGGCCCTGATTGGTGCTCTTGCTTTGCGCTTCTTTCGTTTTGACATGTTACGTTTTTATACACATATAAACCAAAAGGAACAACAGATTTTGCAAAATGTAGTGGAGTAAAAAGTCAGATATTAGACTTACTAAAGTAAAAAGTCACCCAAAATGGAAAAACTACAATAAAGTACAGATACACAAAAAAAGTTCTTAAGTACAGTAACAAATTACATTGACTTACTTACTGTCCACCATTGATAGCATGTCTATGAGCATCCATAAACACATGCATGACATGTTATAATGCATTAATAAGGCATTATAAGCATGACCCTAAATATTTGTAAGATGAATTACACTTCATAGCTATATTTATTATGCATTGTTGACATAATGCACTATAAGTAATGTTAATAACATGTTATATTGTCTGTGCCAACAAAGTCAGTCCCAGCTTACAGAGTGTAAAGTGAGATAAGTTTTTTTTATGCAATGGCATTTCCAATAGTTATTAATACAATGCGTTATTAAAATAAAATTAACCAGCACTCTCATTTTACAAAATGCATTACATCACTGCAAACCAAACCTCCCTTGAATCCCCCTATGACATCACACTGAGGTGAAGTCACTGTGGACTAAAGGCCTGGAGAGGGACAGGCGAGATAGTAGAGCGCTGTCATTGTGATTTTCTCCTTCACTGGTTTTAACATTAACGACTAGAGACTTTCACTTTGTAACGTCACTACACTGCACTATAGGAATGCTAATTTCTGCTAGCATTCTATTGGATATGCAGTGTTAAGTTAGCACATAGGCCAGGGGTCACAATCCAAATGTTAATGAGAGCCATATTGTCCTCTCAACAGAAATCAAACCACCTTGGGAGTCACAATCATTTAAAGCCCATTTTACCATGTTATAATACGGTAAGATGAATAATATATAATTAATTAATCATATATATAAATATTATTCAGTATGTGCTGATGTACTAGTACAGGCTAAAATATAATATAAATCAAAACACAGACTTAGTTTGCTGTACTTTAAGCTTTATCTCAGCTATAGCTGCTTTTCTCACATCTCCAGCAGGAAACTTTTCTGCAAAAGTGGAATAGTTGCTTGCGGCTACATGTTCCCCCTTTTATGAGGCTGAAGTCATCGTTCTATTCGCCAGCTTCTTGCACCTTCAATTGTGACTAAGGTACCAGAATGTAGGTCTAACCTTGGCACCATTTAAGGTGGTAGAGGAAAATTCGAACAAGAACTAAATGAGCTGCTTGCGGTTGCAGTGTTTCTGTAAATCCTTCAGTAAATACTTCAACTTGAGGCCTCACTCTCCTCAACTGGAGGAGATTTGGACTATTCTCAGTCCAGCAGTGACACTGAGATGTTTAAAAACTCCAGCAGCGCTGCTGTGTCTGATAAACTTGGACCAGCGCAACACACTAACACACTACTACCACGTCAGTGTCACTGTAGGCTGAGAATGATCCACCACCCAAATAGTACCTGCTTTGTGGGGGTCCTGTGGGAGTCCTGACCACTGAAGAACAGGGTGAACAAAGTATGTAGAGAAATAGATGGGACTATAATCTGTAACTGCAGAGCTACAAAGTGCTCCTTTTTGGTAAGTGGAGCTGAAAAAATGGACAATAAGTTTAGAAACAAGACTTAATGTAGTGACCAGTATTTCAGTTAGTATTGTCCACTCCTAATATAGGTTGTTTTTTTTTATATTATTGTACCGCAGATTAGATTCCAAATATTTATATACACGCACAGGAGTCATCGTTTAACAGTGTGCACATCATACTACAAAAAGAATTGTCATTATTATAGGATATGCCAGACGACTTGTTTCCTATGTCCACCCAGATGCCCGAGACCGGCATGCACTTCACTAGAGCTCAGAAGAAGAAGTGAAAAATACTGGAGACAGTTATCAGTTCCTCAATCTTTCTGCTTGTGCTGTCTTTCATCCTTCTGGGGCCATGAATACTTTCCTGTTTTATAAGGGAGGTTTTGTGTTAGCCCTGACTTCAAAGAGCCAATATTATAATGAGCTGAATATTTCTGTGCTCTCTGGTTTAAATGTGTTGCTTAAACACTTTGTGTTTCAAAGTGTACTGTCCACTCCCCAGTCCACATGTGGATGCTAAATTGAAAAAAGGTGGTTGTGATGCCACAACTATGAGCTATGAATGCGTTTACACACAGAAGCCTTTTCAGCGTACAGTAGCTTAGCCCCAGTCATTCAGACTGAAGTGATTAGTGTTACTGCAGTCTGTAGTACTGGAGTGGACGATGTTGGGAAAAGGATTAAACATTGTGCTGTTCATGGCTGTTGGGAAGAAGCCTTGAAACGTTTGAGCACCGCCAGCCAAATGGAATATTAACGTTATATATGGCATTTTCTGCAAATTTTAGTGTATAAATTGTCAAAGAAGTTGGGACGCTGTGCAGAATTTTAGTGTATAATTTCCAAAAAAGTTGTGATGTTGTGCAGAATGTAAATAAAAATAGAATGCAATGATAAGCAAATTATGTAAATGATATTTTTGAAGGAAAATACAAAGACACCATATCAAATATTGAAACTGAGAAATATTATTGTTTTGTGAAAAATATATGGCCATTTTGAATTTCATGGCAACAACAGGTTCCAAAAAGTTGGGATGGGGACATATTTACCACTGTGTTTCATCACTTCCTCTTTTAACACCACTCTGTAAATGTCTGGGAACTGAGGAGACCAACTGCTGTAGTTTTGCAAGTGAAATGATTTCCTGTTCTTGCTTGATGTAGGATTTCAGCTGCTCAACAGTTTGGGGGCTCATTTGTCATGTTTTTCATTACATAATGTGCCAAATACTCTCAGTGAGTGACAGGTCTGGACTGCAGGCAGGTCACTTTAGCACCCAGACTCTTTTAATACGGAGCTTATATATTTGGGCTTATATATTTCAAAAAACAATAACATTTCTCAGTTTCAACATTTGATATGTTGTCTTTATACTAGTTTCAGGGTTTAAATGATTTTCACATCACTGCACTGTCCACATTCTTTGTTTTATTTTCCCCCCAATATGTTACATTCAGCAATTAAACAGTAATTGTTCATTTAAATGTATATTGGTGGTTTCCGTAGAGGATGTGTGTAACTTATTTTCACTTATAAGATCAACACAACATGTCATTTGACCTTTTGCATAAGACCGTATTTCAGCCTTATAGCCAGATTGTTTTAAAAAATGGATAAAGATAGGGTGGAAATGGTCTTGTAAAAACTGGGTTGAATTATGTGTCTTTCTAGAACATAAGACCACACAAACCTTACAGTCAGACCTCAGAAGGAGAAAATAAAATACAAGGAAAATGTAGAATATGAGCCCTTTAATCTTGAACCGTAATTTTGACCCAACCCAGACTGTAAATACAGTAGAACCTTAGAATTCACTTTGTATGTTGTCCATCCCGTTCTTGTAGTGCCAGCAGCTCTGCTCATTCTTGTCACTGTCCAGCGCAGCAATGAACCCACAGGCCAGTGGGCCGGATGGAAGGAATGGACAGGGCTAAAGCTAATGAAATCAGAGCCTGCAAATGCAAGTAAACACAGGACAGTGTTTATGCAGAGGGTGGGGGCTTCCCGATGGGGCCGAGTGTCCACTGGAGCATCAAACCACAGAGATAACCACCAACCTCTTAATGTGAAATACAACAATGTTCAGGGCTGGGGTTCTCAGAAGCATCTTAGCATGGTAGAGCGAGCATCACCCTGAACCCTGTCTCTAGCAGTGATCAATAAGTTAAGTGACCCTTATCAGTCCCACAATGGGGAAATTTCACCTCCGCATTTAACCCATCCGTGAAGTGAAACACCACATACACACTAGTGAATACACACACACACTAGGGGGCAGTGAGCACACTTGCCCGGAGCGGTGGGCAGCCCAATCCGCAGCGCCCGGGGAGCAGTTGGGGGTTAGGTGTCTTGCTCAAGGACACCTCAGTCATGGACTGTCAGCACTGGGGATCGAACCGCCAACCTTCCAGTCACAGGGCCAGTTCCCTAACCTCCAGCCCACGACTGCCCCAAAAAAAGCATTAATAAAATGCTTCTGGGAAATTTGGCCCAGATTGTGCAGGTTTGTCAGAGGTACTTAAAAATGACTGTAACAGAAGCTTCACTGGGAAATGAGACCATTTTCAGTTTTATTAACATGTTTGTTTTTCCGCATCTACAGCTTAAATGATGTAAAGGTATTTGGTTTATGTATGATCAGCTTTTGTCCAGAGCAGAAATGCCTCCCCTCTTCCATCTTCCACATGGAAAAATCATCTGGACTGCTAAGGAGTACAGATGTCCACTCATTCTCAGAAATTAATCATCAATTCATGGACTTCAAGCTAATTTTCATTACATTCTGTTGGTTTTGTGTCTTGGCAATTTCTTGTTACAATGAATACATCCTGAGAAATGACATCTTAAAGGAATAGGTCAGCAATATATCAGTTGCTCACAATTTTCCACTTATCACAAATGCAGTCGCACAGCCAAGATGCATTTGCTGTCTGAAGTTTGCTCCTTTAGTTGTGTACAATGTACAGGCAAAATTAAAACATTTCCTTTTTTTATTGAGGTGCCATTATATGTGCGGGGGTTTTATGTTCTAAAAACAGTCATGATTTACTTTTACATGACCTTTTCCCAACCTTTCTGTATGCTTTAGCCTGGCCTAACATGCAAAAACTTTCATGCAACTTTGGTTGCTTCAAACGTACATGAAACTAAATTGCACTTGCGTTGCATAATGTAAAGCAGCCTGCAACTCACCTGAAACTCAGCTGCAACAGTTGCAAACGTCTTAACAAAACAAGTTTCATGAAACAGCACAAAACACTACGTATCACATGATCACATCAAACACCTGTTTTAACCGCATTAACGCATAGAAGACGGTTTATTGGGCTGTTGAAAAGAAGACTCAGTTTTGTCAGTTTTGAGCAATGACAACAAACAAGGTTCTATACAGCTGGAAAAATATGCAAATATGTAAATTATATCCTGCAAATGACTTTACAGCGAGGTCGCTATGGTGTATCAAAATGAGCTGATCTGTCCAACTAGTGAAGTTGTCAAATGCGTTGGATGTAACGTTGTTTTAAATTGTTTTTTATATCTGTTAAGTTGCGTGGAAGTTATGCTGCGTACAACTTACCACATGAAAGTTTCAATGCATAAAGCTTTTGTTACTGTGCTTGTAAAGCTGATATATGTAAATGTTGTTCTGTATTGTTCTTTTTCGGTGTTGAGCGTTATTCAAAAAGCAATCCAGGCTGAAACACTGCTTATAACTTCAGCATAAATGGGCAGAGCTAAGATGCTGTAAGATGAATGAAAGCAAAAGAACTGCAGCTTATTTTCCGTATATCGACTATATGGACTGAAGAATGAACAGTACATTTTGAAACTTACTATTTAATTTCAGAAAAAATGATGATGATGGCTGCTGCTACTGTTTTCAGCAATATGTGGTCCATTTTAAAAGATAACAGTGTGGTTAGAGATTACTCGTTAGCCTCACAGCTCCAGTGCAAAACTAAAGAAGCAATCGTTTGACCCAAAACATGTCGTGGCTGATCAACTACCTTTATTACTGTTTTGGTTTTTGGCCACAGTTTTCCTTCAGCAGTGTCCACAGAAAAAAATATATTAAGACCAGAATCATGACAAACCCTGAATCACCGGACATGAGCACAAGATAGAGTCAGATTTCCACATGTTTCTCGAAAATCACATAAAATCACACAAACATAGTAAAACCGGTTGAAGCGTATTCCTCAAAGTGAGTTGGGAACTTATCAATAAATAGAAAGTTGTGATAAAAAAGGAAAAGCTCAAACTCCATGTTTGTATAATGGTAAAGGTCCAGAAGTCCATCACCTCGATTCCTGCAATAAAAAGAAAGGCGGACGTCAGTTTTTCCATTTGTTTCAGTTGTATTTTGAGCATTCAGGCTCTGCAGTTTCCAAACCAGAGGACTGGGAAAAGCAAAAATGTTACTACAGCTCTGCTGCAAACCTAAATATAACTCGAAAACCACAGTCTTCAACTTCGCCAAGAAAAAATGCAACCTTGCAGTCCCCTGGTCAAGAGCAGAAGTTCTACACGGCTTCCTGAAAATGTCTGAAAACAAGCGTCAGCCTTAATCACTCATACAGCTTCATGCCATTCTGTAAACTCACTGCAAAGAACAGCACTGGCTTTAGTTCAGCGTCGGTGAAATATCCAAAATATAACACCACAAGACTTCATGACATTTTCGCGATAAACAAGATGTATCAACTTATTCGGTTTTATAATGTTTGTGACGTTGGAGCGAACAAAATGCACAAGCAAAATATGACAAAATGCTATGAAAACTAAAATAAGCATTTGGCCTCATAATTTATATTAAGAAAAACAAAATAAACAATGAATAAGATAATGTCATAATGTCATGATATCCATTCAACTACTAGTTACCTTGCAGTCTATGCAGCTCCTACACTGGCTGTTGATGTTTACAGGCTCTATAAATGGTGTACATGTGACCTTTTATTATATATGCAGTTTTACAGTGTTCTACAGCCACCCCTGGACTTTCCTTGGCCCACTACACCCCTCCCCCCAACTCTCTCCTTCTGTCTCCAACTTCCTGTTGATGCAGCGAGTCTGCCCAGCTCACGGAAACCTCCTGGCGCTCTGGCCACACTCAGCAAAGAGCAGACCGGATACATGTCCAACTCTCTTGGATAAAAATACCCTGTGCACACAGCTGTGTGTGGCCTTCGAGAAATTCCAGGCCTGGTAGGCTAACCTAGCAGGACGGACAGTGTACAGGCTTGAAGGAGATGTTTAGATGCTCTTAGATGGAGATCATGTTTTTCTGACATCTCCTTTTAAATATCAGAATCCGTCCAAAGTGAGTCTAAAGTGATGTTTCAGTTAATAATACAGTTTTTCCCCTTAGCTTAAAGGCAGTCATGTTTGGTGTCTCAGACTTGCTTCTTTAGTTTTGCACCTAACAGATTTGCTTATGTAGTTTCTAACGCTGTATAACAGTTTACGACGTACGACTACTTAGTGGGGCGATCGTCTAAGTGTTGGCGATATCATCAGGAAATCAAGTCCAAGAGACCACAACTGACCCTGCTCTCTCTGGCTGGGTAGGTTTGTCCACCCTCTTTCTCAGCTCGATGCTATCCAGCATGGGTGTCTTTTAGCTTTTAACTGAACAGAATTAGCAGTAAGTGTTCTCCTCCAAGCGTGTTGAGCAGTCCACTGATTTTGCATTAGCAGCCATTTGAAAAGATGTGGTGGTGCTTCACATTGCTCAGAGGAAGCATGAGCCAGCCTTTACCATCCTAGCGCTCGTAGCAATATATGATCAGCAGAGCTTTGTTTTACTGAAAAGAAGGATTATTTTATTTTTACCCCAGAATCTAATTCTGCTGTGGAGCCACAACAGGGCAGTTAAACAGTAGCATGTTGCCAAGCCCTTCTCTTGTCTGTTTAGCTCTGATAGCTTGCCTTTTCCTGAATATAGCTGCCAATTCTTTCCACATTGCACTTACTATGACTGCATCACCATAACTGTTAACAGCAGAAGCCACAAACAGCTGCCAGTAACGCACTATAAACTTTTATCTCCAATTCAAAGCTACAGTATAGTCTGATTTAATGGAATTGTCTTGTGAGAAGTAGGTTTAGAGTTTTCTGGAGGACTTTTACGTAATTCCAGGGGGTAACAATAGGGTTGCTGGCCGTCGGACAATTTTGACGAGTGCAACATCGCCCCCTATTTTGAACTTTCTTTATGAAGCATTGCATTAATTTAGAAATTTCACTCTCACCCTAAAAAATCTACATTTAGCCCAAAATGTCACACGGTTGTCCCCAGACGTCTTGGTAAGAGACTAAAAACCCATAAGCGAGTCTTTTTGAGAGTCATGTGTTTGAGCATATAGTTTGCATAATGCTAATCGGTGACTATACGATTCTATTACTATAAGACTTGTAGCTCCAGTACACTTTAGACACCAAACATGTCTTGGCTGATCATGTATATTCAGGATAAGAGGAAAAACTGTGAAATTCCAAAAGCTTTATCATTCAAATTTCTGAATGAATAAAGACGAGTTAAGCATTTATTTTGAAGCTGTGCATTGATCTTGGTGTGTTTTTCAGAGAAGCTGGCTACCTTGTGTTTAGAAGATGGAACACGAGCGTGGCTCTCGGAAGGGATTACTGCCCGTTGGCACCCCAACCAGGAGGGCATCTTTGCTGGCATTCTGAAGGCAATACTGCTGGAGCTCAGCTGCAGCCTGAGACACCTACACAAAACACATTCACACACACACACACACACACACACACACACACACACACACACACACACACACACACACACATATATAAAAGACTAATTAATTTAAAAAATTCAAAGATTTATGAAAAGAATCCAATACAGTTTCAAAACAGGTCCAAAGTTGCTGTTAAATTTCATGAGTGAATACATACTTAACACTTCTGTAGGTCCATGTACCAAAAGCAGTCCATTTATGAGAATCATTTTCATAATTAGGATTAAACGGGCTGTTTTTGTAACGCTACCTTTAAAATTGCTATGTACATTGCCTCTGTTTTGATGGGCTGTATTGCCTTGTCTTGTACTGTATCACATTCAGACAGCAGTCCAGACTGAAACACTCCTTATAACTTCAGTGTGTGTGGGCAGGGCTAAACTGCTATAGGCTGAACAGGTGGATATATGCACTGGTTTTGTGACATCACAAGAACAAACAATTCAACATGTGCTGGATTTCAGCCTAATTTCTATATACACTATGGTTTAAAAGTAAAGAGCTGTATTTTTCATATACAATAATAAATGATATGATGCAGATTTAAATCTCAGATGTTTTGACACTGTGAATCACATACTATCTATTTCAAACATTTCTCAAGCTTTCTCCCTTAAGTTTTGATCAACACAACATAAAAATAAGGCATATTGTAAATATTATATTATTGTTATACATCATCGTATCATCACTTCAGTGTTATATAGCTTTGTTAGTCATTTCAGAAGCTCAGTTCATCATTCTGGACACAAGGTTTCTTGATTTCCATCTGACTATTTGAAGGTTGAACATCACTCCAAGCAAATTTTACATATCCATATACACTTATCTGAAACTAAATTAGTTTTATATTTCCCAGAACCAAACTTTTGGACTGTACGGACTGGGGTAATTTTTTTTTTCAAGCGCTACATCAAACCATTTACAAACAACCCCTTTAAAATTTTTGTTCAGTCTACCATTTTGTATGTAATTTGAACTACATTTCAGAACAGGCATATAACCAGACTGTATAAACAGAATATAGACTAGTCCACAGTTTGTTATTGTGTGAAATGGTACAGCGTTGACTTTTTTCATCTCAACCGCTCCGTACAGCTGAGACTACAGGTACAGTCATAGATTCTGTTTATGATGAATCATTTGCTGTATGCAAATACTTACTGTCTGCAGTCTTCCTCCTACATTCAGTTAGTTCGGGGTCAAAACACTAAGATTATAGAGGCAGGTATACATTGGAAAACACCACGCGGACCAGTATATCAGTAACGCATTTCAGAAGAGAAAACAACTCTTATTACATACGTACTAATCCTATATCATTTATCCACCGCTTGTGTGCAAAGGTTTGGCCACCCCTGGTCAAATTACATGCTTTGAAAGGAAGCAAACACATTTCTGCACATTTTAATGCACAGTTACTGTTTATTTGCTGATTTTAACACGCAAAATGCAGCAAAAGCTGTGGCAGATTTTGTTTTCTTTTTTCCAATATGTTCAAATAAATAGAAAGTCACACATACCACACAGAAATATGTCCTATTCCTATTTAGTCTCTGCAGCGAATGTGCTAATTTCACTTTTTTAAAAAAATCAACAAGAAGTTGTTGACTTCTGACCAAGAAGACCAAGGGGGACCAACAGTGTTCAAACTTGTGCATATGAATGTAGCTGTTCAGCACAAAAGAGGCATCTCAATACTGCATCCCATGCAGGAAGACCATCTCTAATAGCAGACTAACACAGCCCAGTCCTTACCTGCTTTAACTAACTGTAAAAGTCACTGTATGAACAACAGCGTTTATGCCATGAACATCTGTTACCTTTCACCTCCCCAACGTTAAACAAATGCAGAGAGGATGCATGCAAATAATACGGCTGTATGGAATGCCGAAAAGAGGGATTCATTTTACTATGACAGACAAATGTATCCTGTATCTCTAACCCAGTCTGAAATGATACATGACATAGGACAGTCATTTTCACACAGGTTATAATTATGTATCCGTAACCCATTACAGTCATCCCACGAACCTCCTTAGTGTTTTTCACGCTTAAATATATTAATGAAACGTTCATTATAAACATGGTGTATGAAAACACAGATGCGATGTTTTCTTTATAATTAGAATACTAGCATTTTTACATGTGTGCATAGACGTTCTATGCCAAACAAAATCTTCACCCCAATGCGCAGATGTACAGGGTGAGTCAAAAGTCATAGGACACTGTTTAATTTAATTTTTTATTTTATTATCGACTTTTATCTCTGGGGTCATCGCAAACAAATTGCGTATGCTGAGAAAATCTGCAACAAACACCACCTTCAGCACCGCACCGTGGAGGCTTGTGACAGCACAAAAAACAAAACAGAATAAAACGGTGTCCTGTGACTTTTGACTCACCCTGTATATCTGTTTCCATATCACATTTCCATGCAAAATTCATTATATAAACATTCATTATTTTTACGCCAAATACAGAAATATGAAAGATTGATCTGTGTTCGTGAGCCTCTGCATTCCACTCCATCACACAACTCAAAGCCATATGCAAAAGTTTGAACAGTGATGGTCAAATTACATGTTTTGTTATTGTTCAGAATGAAAATAATTTTACACCTCCTCTACAGGATAAAACATGAAATATGAAATATAAAATGTGCCATCACTTTTGCACAGGTCACTTTTTTTTTAACTTTACTGCCACTAACACACATTGACTGGCTATTAACATATAACAAATTGACCTTGAGAGTGGGGCTTCACTTAACATACATGTTGCAGGGGCAGTACATGAGCACATATACATATCCACACATTCTATAGCTCCAGACACATATTCACATATACTCAGGGGGAAGGAGGGGGAGGGGGAGGGGTTTAATTGAAAAATAAAATTAAAATATTAAAAATAAAAAAGGGCCCACCCCTAGCTAAGGTAGACAATAACTCAGGTCACCCCCCAGTTCACAAAATACACACACACACACACACACACACACACACACACCCTCCAAGCTGCTTCTCACAATATATACACTGACTAGCCATTTGATCAGCTCCTCTTACTGTATAGCTGCACTTTGTAGTTCTACAGTTACAGACTGTAGTCCATCTGTTTCTCTGATACTTTGTTAGCCCCCTTTCACCCTGTTCTTCAGTGGTCAGGACCCCCATGAACCCTCACAGAGGAGGTACTTTTTGGGTGGTGGATCACTCAGCACTGCAGTAACACTGACGTGCTGGTGACGTGTTAGTGTGTGTTGAGCTGGTGCGAGCGGATCAGACACAGCAGTGCTGCCGGAGTTTTTAAACGCTGTGTCCACTCACTGTCCACTCTATTAGACACTCCTACCTAGTGGTCCACCTTGTAGATGTAAAGTCGGACACAGTAGCTCATCTGCTGCTGCACAGTTTGTGTTGGTCATCCTCTAGTCCTTCATCAGTGGCCGCTGGAGGCTGTTGGCTGGATATTTTCGGTTCTCAGTCCAGCAGTGACACTGACATGTTTAAAAACTCCAGCAGCACTGCTGTCTGATCCACTCAGACCAGCACAACACACATTTATAAGACAATTATCTGTGCATAGATGTTATGAAATACATGAAGTCAAATCACATGGATACGTTTCTACCACTTATCATACGAAAAGTCAGTCTTTTAGTCAAACGAGATTACTGAGGTCTACAGAAGGTTCTCCAAGGGTTCTTTAGGAGAGGCAGTAGTCCTATTTAGAACACTGAGCTCTATACAGAACCATTTCATGCTTAAATGGTTCTTTGTGTGGTTCTTCAGGTTGATGGAAAATGTGTTGTGTGTAACTATATAGCACCAAAAGGGGTTCTAACAATGGCAGAACCCGTTTTTGGTGTGAATATAGAACCATTTTCAAAAAGATTCTACACAGAACCATATACAGCACATTCTTCATCTATCTGAAGAACCATTTCACCATGCAAAGAACCATTTAGGCATGAAATGGTTGTATCCAGAACTCATGGTCCTAAAAAGAACCATTCCATTTACTAAAAAGCAATTAAAGAACCCTAATTTGTAAGTGGAATCAGTTTAGAAGAAACAGAACAGGCTCTGTGTCACTGTTCATCACAGTGGCTGTATCTGTGGGACTGGGCGAGCGGCTCTCCTCAGGTGACCGCTAATGGAGCGGGTTTTGAACACTTACTTTAATCCGCTCCACGCTGGCCTCCAGCTGCAGCTGCTCGACGGTCCTCCGCATGCTCGTCAAGTTGGAGTTAGAAGACATGGTGATTTGGGTCCAGAATGCAGCCTGGCTGCCGAGAAAGAAGTTTAACACGCTTCAAATTCCCACAGAGCTGTCAGAAGCAGCAGCCGGGTGTCGGGTTTTAGCGATGCGCCGCCAGTTTCAGGCTCTTACGGAGGCGTGACTACACCCTGAGAGCGGAGGAGTTCGTCTCCCACCCGTTTTCCGACAAGCCACGCCTTCTGCGCTGGGATTGGCTAAGAGTTCGCTGTAGGGCGTTCTCGAACGCTACAAGCCAATCGGAGCGCGGGAGGAACCAGACGTCCGCCTCTAAGTGCTCCCTTGCAGGATGTTATCGCGTGACATGGTTGTGAATTCACTGCCTGATGCCTGAGAAATTGTCTTATGATAGTTTTGGCCTAAAATGTCTTATTAATCCCTTTATTTTAATCACATAAATGTATAGTGGGGGGTACATTAAGGGTGCTGTGAGACAAAATAGGCCCCAAAGTTTTTTTTTGGTTGTTTGTTTTTTTTTGATTTTCCACTATTTTACAATCATCAACATCACATATAAAACTCAGAAGACACGTGTAGGTTCTCTGGTGGTTTTGGATGGTAAACAAAATGGCTACATTTGTGTTGCAGACATTGCGACCCCTGGTTCCCATCACCGCCACTGTAAAGACGGGTACGTCTCTCTACAACAGACCATTTCATATCAAACCGCTCTGAATGACTTTGTTCACAGGTTAACCATTGAGGCAGGCAGGCAACTTGTAAAATCAGTGAAATATCCCAATAAAAATGTCAAATGCTCTAAAAACAAGGAAGGTGCACTTTGATTTAAACGTTTCTGTGTGACATTAATAACACGATGCATATTACATCCTATTATTACGTACTGTGTATGTTATGATGTACAGTGTTAGTTTAATGTACGTTATATATGTATTTATTTATTATTTTATTATACATTTATTGTTGCTATTCTTTTTCCTCTACTTCTGGGGTTGTTTTATGGAGTCATTTAGTCTATATTTGTCACAGTAATGTTATTTATGTCTCTATTTGTGTTTTTTTTTTTTTTTTTGCATTCAAAATTTTATTAAATCAGAAAAACGCTATCCAGTATGGCAGCGCAGAAGGGGAGGGGCTTTACGGTTCAACAACGGCAGTTTTTGAAGGAACTTCTATCCAATCGCAGCGCAGGAGGGCGTGGTTTTCCGGAATACGGGTGGGAAAAATAGCCTAACACGTTATGGGAGTGTCCCAAACCGCACGTCCTGCTTCTCTCTGCATCTCTCCCATCCGCTCTAAGCCAAGTCGAAGCCACAGAAGTTGAGGGCGGCCTTTCATATAGAATAATTAAAAATACTCACTTTCTGAGCCGATGTAGTTAAAAAGATCCCTCAAATATTAATTTAAACTGTAGAGGCAAGAGCACAGAGTAAGAGTGCGAGACTAGACTTCAAGAAATAAGGCAGCAAGACACAACTTAGTTTTTAATCCTCATTATAGCCGACTATAAGCTCTTTAACAGTATAGCTGTGTGAAATGTCATTATGCTATAAGGTTAGAACTCTAAAACAGACTTTAGTGTGGCTTAATCGCATATCATCATGTATAATCCAGATATTAATTACAAATGTGTTGACACTGTGTGGAAATGATCCATGTAATTATTACATTTTTACACTTATAGTCCATTTGATCAGCTCCACTTACTGTATAGCTGCACTTTGTAGTTCTACAGTTACAGACTGTAGTCCATCTGTTTCTCTGATACTTTGTTAGCCCCCTTTTACCCTGTTCTTTAATGATCAGGACCCCCACAGGCCCGCCACAGATGAAAGACTAGAGGATGACCAACACAAACTGTGCAGCAGCAGATGAGCTGTCATCTCTGACTTTACATCTACAGGTGGACCGACAAGGTAGGACTGGTCTAATAGAGTGGACAGTGAGTGGACACAGTGTTTAAAAACTCATGCAGCACTGCTGTGTCTGATTTAGTCATACCAGCACAACACACACTAACACACCACCACCACGTCAACGTCACTGCAGTGCTGAGAATGATCCACCACCCAAAAAGTACCTGCTCTGTGGTGGTCCTGTGGGGGTCTTAACCACAGAAGAACAGGGTGAAAAGGGACTGACGAAGTATGCAGAGAAACAGATGGACTACAGTCTGTAACTGTAGAACTACAAAGTGCACCTATATAGTAAGAGGAGCTGATAAAGTGGACAGTGAGTGTAGAAACAAGGAGGTGGTGTTAATGTTATGGCTGATCAGTTTCTATTTCACATTTCCACCAGTTGTGCTGCAGTTCTGGGTTCAGGTTTTGCATTTTATGATAAACATGAGTAAATGGACAGAGTAAACTGGACACAGATCAACATGCCTGAGAGATTTGATACACTTGACCTCAGAGGCTTTTATTTACAGAGTGTAGTCGTCTTGCTTCTTTACCAGGTTCTTACAAAGAAAGAATCGTTTGCATTCATTTACATTCACAAGCCAAGGACAATATGGAGCATATGCAAAACAGAAACTGATCCAAAGCTCAAATTTCAGTTCCAAAGAATGTGACTTTAAAGGGTCCATAGCTTGGAAAACCAAATAATCCTCACTTTTCTGAAATAAGAGTCTGATATAATCTGTAAACAATAATAAAAATTTAAAACATATCACTTACTCCTCAGGCCGTACAGTCCATACAGTCCAATAATGGAAATTAAGATGCAATTTCGCTGTTTCTCTGATGTCACAAAACCAAATGCATTTGGCTATTTTTGCCCATCCTGGTTACACCAGGCTCCACCCACTCATACTGAAGTTATAAGGAGTGTTTAAGCCTTGACTGCTTTTTTGGTGGCCAATCAGAACAGAGCTCATGCATATACAGTAGCCTTAAAGGCACAGTATAAAAAACAACATGCAAGGGAAAAGAGAGGTTCAATTAAAACGATCATGTAAAAAATTAATTCTGACCCCACACGAACATTAAAAATGGAAATCAAGGAAAAAATAAACTTAAAGAAAAGATATGAGCACTATAAAAGAGCACTTGCTTAAAGACTGAGAGCCCATTTCCAAAGTTTAGCCAAAATGTGTCCAGTGCTTTTTATTGGACTGAATGAGTGCCTGACTGACCAATACTCAACATTACCTGAAACCAACACTGACCTTTTTTTATCTTATTTGTTTACATTCCTGGTCATACTAAGCAGAGGCACATGTACAGGTGAGCTGGAGTGGGTGTTGGTCCACTCAGAGATGAGTCTTGCCCACCCAGGGGAATCATCAGCCCATCCAATAAAAGCTCTGAAAAACACCAACGCTATAGCTACTTTCTGAGCGTTCACAGTGTTTTTCAAAGTTAATTTTGTCATCGTACTGCTTTTCTACTGGTCATTTTAAAACTGTGAAAAAAACATTTTGTTGTTTGCCACCCTAATAATTCAAATGACCAGCCAAAGATGACATCTTAGGACCACCTCTGATACTAAGCAAGATTCATCAGATCTTACCATTTAAAAGACAAGTTTCAAAAACATGGTCACCCCCAGAACATATAGGCTACTCTATGGAAACTAACGGCAAAACAGTCTGCTTTTAAACATTATTCACTGTTTATATATCCTGTACTGCCTTATGAGTTAGGCAGAATACACAACAGCCAATCAGAACAGAGCTCATTTACATACACCAATCTTAAAGGACGTAGAAACAAAAACAGTCTGTTTAAGAGAGATTTGAAGGAGTGAACTCTCCCACCACCTCCACCTATCACAGAGGGAAAACGCTCAGCTAGCTCAAAGTCCCTCCATGATAATGTTTCACTCGGAAATTCATCAGTGTGGAAGGAAAATGAGTCACGACTTCCCGTTCACATTAACTTTTAGTGATGCACCATTCCGAAACTTTTCTCACTGGCCACTTTTTTGGAAACCTCTACCTTGTGGCTGTACCTTGCTTGTGTACAGTTAGAGACCAAGGCTCTGCATCTGCTGCAGTTTGTTATCTATTGTCTAGCTTAGTTTCTGACCACGGAGCCACTCGTGTCCCAATATTTTTAGGTGGCAATCCACTCTCAACCGAGCAGCAACACTAGCTTGTGTTAAATGCACACCACCACCATTGGCTCATAGCAGCTCCACATAAACCGCTATGTGAGTGTCACTGCTGTGGAGAACGGACCACCACCCACATAATATCTGGACAACAGTGGTCAGAAACTGACCAATGAAGAATGGGATGGAGGCTGGATGATACTGTACAGCACTCGTATAGTGGACCTACTATATAGATTAAGCTCATAAAGTGGCAAGTGGCTCTCTTGACAAAAATGGGCTAAAAAAACCTACAAATCTAACCTTTAATTGAAGTAAATATGGTCTGAGAAAAAAAAATCCTTAGACATTTTTTAGAAAATGAGATTTTACAATTTCTGCCACCTCTAGAATTTTTTATAAACAAAATGTAATTGAGGCATGTTTCCATTTATAGCCCACCTGATTGTTTCCATCACCTCTGGGTGCACTAGGGCATAAATATGAGGTGACACACAGGCCATTTATCCTTCCTCATATGAGCAAATCTTTCTGAAAGGATTTTTCCTATCACCAACATTCTTTAGCATTGGGAAGATCAGAGAGAACACAAATGAAATGAGAGAAAAGTGTGTCGACCTTTCAGCTGATGGCTATTACAAAAATAGCTGCATGCATGGAAATGCCAATATCCACTGTAAGGTGAACAATGAATGAAGTTTAAAATACCCAGAACTGTAGTGAATAAGCGAGGAGGCAAAGTCTTTTGTGGAAGATGGGGGTATTTTGGCATCACCATGCCAGCTCTATGTCAATAAAATCTTTGGAAGTCATATCAGAGGAAGCCTTTTCTTTCATCTAACTCAGCTGAAACAAACATTGGGCATCATTCATCAGCATCATAAGTTGTATCTTAACCTTTGTGTGGTGTTGGGTCAGTGAGACCCATTTTCAGTGTTTACCAAAAAGAAAAAAATATGCAATTTATTATTATCTCAAGCTCGGACTCCTTGGCCTTTGCTTATTGTCTGTAAAGAACATATAAAACATTTTCAATGACTTCACACTTAAGCTCCCACACATTTATATTACATGTGGTGTTGGCCTGAACCAGCGGAGAATAGAAGTGTGGAGGTGCTGTGACCCTTCACTCTGTTCTCCTCCTACGTGATCTGCGTGTGAGGGTGGACAACATCGACGGGCTGCTGACTGGCTACAGCTGCTAAAGGAGAACCCTACGCTGGACACGTGACATTTTAAACATCTGGCATTTTTACATAAATTGTACTGGCTGTATTGATTTAAAAACAACGCGGTGGGTCCACCAGACCACTGACAGCATCAACACCACACAAGGGTTAAATCTGTCTACATTCATAGATTCATGACGTTGCTGAACAGCAGAACTGTTCTCACCTTTGACCTCTTGAGTGTGTGTACATTCTGTTCTTACCCAAGAATAAATCCCATATAAGAAAACAGTGGCTAATGTCAGAATCTTTGTGAAAAACTGCATAAGTGGGTTTTCAGAAGAAATGTATTCTTCAGAATGGTTGGTGCATGAGGTCCATTGAGCTTTTTGGCAACAGATACTCAAAGTGGGTTTGGTGGACAAAGAAGAATGATTACACAGAAACGGTTATATATTGTTGGCAAAGGTCGAGGATATGTGGTGTTTTAGGGCTGGTTTTCCTCCAAAGGTTCTGAGAAACTTGTTAGGGCACATGACATAATGGAAGTACCAGATGTGAAATGAAAATTTGGCTGCCTCTGGCAAAAAGCTAAAACTGGATCATGGTTGGATCTCTCAGCAGGACGATGATCTAAACCATATGTCCAAACCCACACAAAAATGGTTCAACGACCATGGACTTAAGCTCTTGATATTGCCATCCCAGTGCATGGACCTAAACCCCTGACCTACAAATTTGACCTCTTTAAAAGCGGCCTTGTGTTTTAGATTATATTTGTCTCAAATGTTGGATTACTTTGGATTACTTATTTAACCAAGGCAATCTTTTTTAACCCCTCTTTACTAAGGGTGCCAATAATGGACTTGGCTAAATATAGTGGACCTAATAAGGTAGATGGACGTCAAAGTATTCAGTGAGTAGAAGTCCAAGGTAAGAGGACACGTAAGGTACTGCTTAAGATTCACTCAGGCCACAGATCATGTTTAACAGTCACTTTAATATTCTTTTAAAAATATAATATTCTATTGGTGGGATGCATAAAGAGGCAAAACAGGTGGGACAGACAGACAGATCGACAGCCTTGCCGTACGACCAAAAGGCAAAGCTGACAGCAGCGAGTGGATGAGCTCACTGCTCTGATTGCTAATCAAAACCTGGAGCTGCCAAGAACTCCAAAACTCCTAGATCTTCTCCAGAGAGCTCCTCTCAGACAGCTCAGTTACAGCTCAGTTACAGCAGCCTCTGTACACATGTAGAATAGCCCTCACCTTACAGTCTCATTATTATCTATGAAAAATCAGTCAAAGGTCTTGATATAAACGCACATAAAAGTCCTTTGTAAACATGAGCGTATGCACTCTAACACGCACGCACAGGCAGGCTGGTTGTTGTAGAGAGACCAGTATGTGCGTGACATGTGCGGTCAATCATCGATGAAAGTAATGCGGCCAGGCCCTTCGCTCTTCATCCATCGCCTGTAGCGCTTCCACCGCGGGTCCATGGCCATCTTCATCTTCATCTCTTCCTCCTGCTCATCTCTATAAACCTGCAACAGCATCAACATCAAGCAAACTTCGATCAGTACCAGAAACTGCAGGAAAAGGATTCTTTTTCAATAAAATAAGACAAAACAATTGTTAAATCAACACAGCTGTCCCCTTAACCCAAACACAGGCTATCAGCCAAAGTATGTTTGGAGCTGAAATTTTGTTTCTTATGCACTACAGCTACAAGTCCAATGTAAGTTAAAGAGTAATACAAGCTTAGACCAAATCAGAATGTTTGTAAACATAAATAACGGCTATACTTCTGGGGGCGATAAGACATTTTCACTTATTTTAAAGAAAATAATTAGAATTTAAAAGACACCTTGGACCAGAACAGCTTTTGTAGCATACAGGTTTGCTAATACCATCAGCAATGACATTAGGAGCAACATAGCTATGTTTGCAGCTCCAGTGCAACAAGTTAGAGATTAACAAAGTAAACATTGAGCACAACTAAAGTTAACGAGCAAGCATAAACTTAACGAGTGCGTTACTGAAGTTAACAAGCAAGCACTAAAGCTAAGAGCAAGCATTACTAAATTTAATGAGCAAGCATATGGAGCCAGTATTATTAAATTTAACATTAACAATCTTAACAAGTGAGCATTACCAAAGTTAATAAGTGTTACCAAAGTTAACGAGCGAGCATTACTAAAGTTAACGAGCGAGAATTACAAAAGTTAATAAGCTAACAAACTTATCAAGCGTGCATTACCAAAATTAATAATTAGCAAAAGTTCATGAGAGCCCTACTAAAGTGTTACTACAGTTAACAAATGAGCATAAACAAGGTTAACGAGTGAGCATAAACAAGGTTAACGAGTGAGCAGAAACAAGGTTAACGAGTGAGGACTATTAGAGTCAGCACTACTAAATTTAATGAGAACATTAACAAAGTGAGTTAGCATCAAAAAAGTTAACTTTTCAATATGCTATCATTAATAAAACAAATAAATTAGCATTGATAAAGCTATTTTGCATCAATAAAGTTAATAAGTCAGCATCAATAAAAGTTAGCCTTAAACAGTTAAACAGCATTAAAAACAACTGGAATTGAACATCGCGGGAACACTGCTACTGAAACAACACAACGCTAAAATATTGTATATATTATATAAGTATATAAGTAAGTATGTTACAATCCATAAAAAAAATAATAAAATATTAATGATAACATTCCAAAACGGATGCAGCGGAAAGATCGCCTTCAGCTTCAACTCGGACTCTTACAAACCCACCTCATAGTTTTCCTTTACCCACAGCTGGCGCTCCAGGAAGGTCTGTTTGAGGTGATCGTCCAGGCTGTCGAACTGAGCCTGCGACATCTTCATGTTTTTGCGGATGATGTAAAGCTTCTCCTCTTCTCCGTATTCCTCGCCGCGAATGCTGAAGCGATAGACCCACGAGCAGTACCATGCCACATAGGCGCACAGGTAGTACGGGAACAGAATGATCTTACAGAGGAGAATGTCGGAGATGTTGGGCTTCTGGTAGCCCCCTTTGATGTCTATCTTGTTCTTGATGATGTCTCGTATGATCTCCTCCTCTTCCTCACGGATCTCCTCTTTGGAGCGCCGGTTCTTGCCCTTCTCTTTGGTGCGGTTTAACAGGCCTTGCTGCTTGGCCAGCTCCGTCGCCTGGATGCGGTACTTTGGGACAGTGGTGAGATAGTTGATGGCTTCAGTGTAGCTGCTCCACCAGCTGTAATACTGGAGAAAATAAGACATAAAAAGTTCATAAAGAGTACTGTGGCAGCCAGAAACATACTCTCAAACAATTTGTAGCAGTAAGCATGGTTTTGCCAGTACAAACAACATAAGAAACTGTACTCACATGAGGTCCAGATAAAAACCTACCTGAAAAACTGAGATTGCGCACACAGTTACGAGAATAACTATCCTAACGTCCACTTTGGGTGCCAGCCTTCTCCTGTAGTAGGTGTAGTAGTGGCTGTAATATTCCTCTGGATGATCCAGCATGTAGTCATAGTCCTTGCGTGATTCTTCATCCTGTAAATGACAATATCAATGTTACATTAACTTCATATACTAGTCAAAATAAACATGCTAAATGTAAGTCCTCTTATCCGGGTATCTGTGTGATAGTAACCGCGGTAAACCGTTTAACTGGGCACTTTTTACTTCTGTTATCACCTCATCTGGTAATTTTGTGACAGTCCCTTATACCAAAGTGGACGGGACACCAACCACTTCATCAGTTTAGCTTTTGGTAGTTAATTGTTCCCCCTTAGATACAGGCAGCAGATCCAGGGGTCCATGACACATGGAATTATAGTAAACTGAGACGCTGGTGCTGTCGTCCCGCTGCTCGCACGCGGTCACTCAGGTTTGTGGACGGTGGAGCGGAGGGATGCCAAACTGTTTCAGAGTGCTGCCGTGTCTGTGTGTCCTTCTGGTTCTCTCCTTTTAGTTAAGCTGTCAAAGTCAGATCTGCCAGAGTCGTTAGCCACACTCTGGAAATGTTCACATTCCCTGTTTTACGTACAAACAAGCAGAATAAAACTAATTCCCTCTCCCTGCCTTTTTCCAAGTAAACGACCGCCAACATGTCCGGCCGGACACTGACGGGCAACTGACTGTCAAGCTCTCCTGCTACCCGCTTCAGACCAGCTGCCCACGCCCCGGCTACCACCACCTACCTTGGACGAGCTGCCCACCCTACACTGAAGTTTTCATAGACTCCTAGCTATTAACACTACTACTATCAATATTAGTAGTATAATCATTTGTAGGTAGTTTGACCAGAGGAGGATGGGCAAAAGTTGGGAGGAAAGCAAAAAGTTTGGCGCTACAATCTCAAAGCTAACTTCCAGTCAGAACAGAGAACTGCACAGGCCCAGACTGTACATAAGGCTAGTGCTCATTTTAGAATAGCTCCAAAAAGTAATATATTCTCTCAGAATGTAATGGGACTACATTCATTGCTACTTTCCCAAAAGTCATTTTACTACCCCCTACTTTACTTCTTTGTTCTATGATATTTTGGCTTCTGTCAAGCAATATTTCTCAAAGCGAACAAAACATTGTGCCAATATAGTGAGAGAATTTCATAGAATAAAGGGAAAATATCTAGAAATAGACTGAATAATCTTAATGTTTTTACAGCCGTCTCAAAATGAGAAATTGTACATTACTGAATAAATTTAAGATGATCTCACTTGTCAACACCCTAAAAAGTTGTGGGTTAAATACCAACACACTTACTTGTGTTACCCATTTTAACAGTCATACTGTTTTCTGATTAAAAGTAGCACGAAATGTGTTTCCTCCAAATGAACGCCCTGATGCGTCTAGTTAGAGACAGACTGTGCTGTTTTTTCAACACGTCTGTTTTTAGAGCGAAGGCATCGCTTTCTGCAGTGTAGACAGCTGAGTCACTCATTTCAAAATGTACTTCGGGGGTCCCCATTCCCATCTTCTGACTACACTCTTAAAAAAAAAAAGGTTCTTCAAGGGTTCTTTAGGAAAAACGAAGGTTCTATTGAGAACTACGACTTCGTCATAGACCCATGTCATGTTTAGAAGCCTCTCTGCATGGTGAAATGGTTCTTCAGGTAGATGGAGAATGTGTTGTATATGGTTCTAAATAGAACTGTTTAGAAAATGGTTCTATATAGCACCAAACAAGGGTTCTTTTATTGTTACATGCATGACATTGTCATGATAGAAGAATCCTTTTTGGTGCTACGTAACACAGAAAAAAGAATAGGGCTACATTTGAAAAAGTACTAAAGACTAACTTTTATTCAGTGTTTTGCACATTGTTCACTAACTCCAGTCAGACAGCACTCATTTTGCTCTCTTTATAGGGAAACACGAGGTTGGTCAGTGCTCTGCTACTGTAATGTCACTCTCACGGCCCACTTTAGGCTGTAAATACTGCAGATATTCCTATTTTATTATACTCATAGTGTGTTGTAAACTACCTCATACCACCAAATACAATACAAATATGTCTTACATGCTAGTAAATATGCAAACAGGTAAACGTCAATTTCTACTTACATACTTTAACTTATGTCTATTTTTATTTCTGCCTTATATATGCAAGTGTGGTTTCCTCCCACAGTCCAAAGACATGCAGTCAGGCCAATTGGACATGCTAAAAATTACCCCTAGGTGTGAGTGTGTGAGTGACTGTCTGTGTCTGTCTGTCTGCCCTGCGATGGACTGGCGACCTGTCCAGGGTGTATCCTGCCTTCCGCCCGAAGACTGCTGGGATAGGCTCCAGCATCCCCCCGCGACCCTGACGGAGAAGCGGCTTAGAAAATGGATGGATGGATATGCAAGTGTACGTGCAATTCTATGTCTTGCTACTGCAACACTGCATTTTCCCTTCAGTATCAATAACGTTCCATCTATCCATCCACCCATCTATATGAACTGACTGTATCTAAGATATGTTCAGAAAAGTGTATTGTACTGTATTGTCGTACTGCCCAGCCCGAACCCAGGGAAACAGTTAAAGCCACGTTCACAAGCCTCGTTGTTCAGATCCCACTCGTTTAGATAAGTGGTTCTAATCTGTCATGAATGTGATCATTAAGGTGTCCTGAAATAACCACGTGCGCACAACCTACTAAGTAACGTCACATGAATGAATCACGTGTGTCAACTTGTGTCATCAGCAAACAGACTAACGAGCAGAACGAGCTTGCTGTGAAGACTCTGATCAGCTCTCAGCTTCATTATTAGAGCGAGATGAAGGCAGAAAATGTTAGATGTGTTGCTTTTCCACCGTTTACAGGCTTTAACTTCTACTCAGCGCTGCTGCCATGGTAACGCTGAATGATGGCGCACACTCAGTGGGGGGGGGGGAATGCAAGAATTCGGATCCGAGTGTTCACATTAAGGTCACGTGGCCACAAATCGGATACGTGCCTAATCTAGGACCACATATGAAAGTGGCTCAGGTCGGATTTGAAAAGATCAGATTTGTGTCCACACAGCTCTGAAAACATCAGATCTGAGCCATGTCAGGGCAAGAAAATCGGATTTGCGCCTCTTCCAAGCTGGTAATGTGAACGTAGCCGCAGTTTCTGCTGTTTGCTGATGTTTTTGGCTTTTTAAACGCGCTGATATCACAGTCTAAACGATGCTAATGGTTTAACAGATGACCACTGGTTGATTCTGAATGCATTAGATGCTTTCCTAATGGGATTCTACAGGAAACTGTCGGTCACTATGGAAAACCATTAAACCAAGTCCTGTTAGAAAGCCAAACCTTTAGGTTTTAATACTGATAGCTCCTAACGGTCCTTTGTCAGCAGGGCTAATACCACAGGCGCGGCCCCACAGAAGAGTTTAAACGGAGTCTGCGCTCACTTTCAGGGTCTCGTAGGCCGTGGCGATGAGCAGGAACCTCTGCTGGCCCTCCTCGCCCTCCTCGCCCTGGTAGCGGTCGGGGTGATACTTTCTGGCCAGTTGCCGATAAGCGCGCCCGATCTCCGCCTTGCTAGCCTCTCTGCTCACTCCCAGCACGTCGTAGCAGATCTGGGTCCCGCAGTAAAGCCCTTCGATCAGAGCGGAGGCGGAGGGGATCCACACGGCCGCAGCGAGGAGCGCAGCCCCGAGTAAACCCACCCGCACCGAGCCCGCTGTGGAAGCAGCCATGTCAGCATAGCGAGCTCTGTCGCGCCTTGAGTGACGTAGGGACGCGCTCGTAAGGTCGCTGCTGGGAGTTGTAGTCCTGGAACGTCTCGCTGTAGAACTACAGTGACGGCAGGTTCAGCTCTGTTTATCGGATCCTTTCAAATGAATCGAACGACAGATTGAACATCAACTGATTCTGTTTTATTTGATTCGTTTTATTTGATTCATTTCTTATTTTGTATTAAAATAGAATCAGTTTTTTTTTCCTGACGGAATACATGAAAGAGAACATATAACATTGACCAGGGGAAAATATAAATATAACACAATAAAATTATATATATATATATATATATATATATATATATATATATATTTTTTTTTTTAAAGGTGTAGCTTAAATGAATAATGAATATATTGAGGCCATCAATTACTATATTGAGGCCACAAATTAGTTTATAGAATCACAAATAATTTTTTTCATAACTTGTGGCCTCAATACCCTGCTGTAAAAACCAATAGAAGTGTTGATTCCTGATGGTTTTGTAATGTGGCTTGGCTTTTTTAAAAGGTTGATATCACAGTGTAAAAGATCCTAATGGTTTCACAGGTGACCAATGGCTGATTTTAAATGCATTTGATAGATTCCTAATGGGATCTAAAGGTGTTCTACAGGAAACTAGTGGTCTCTATTGGAAACCATTAAGCCAATTGCCATTAGAAAACAAAATGATTCGGTTTTAAATAGGTTTTAATGATAATGTTCCCTTTTTCAGGACTTAATTTGTGGCCCTATATAATCACCGCCATAGGGTGTTATTATTAACTCCCATCAAAACAGGATTTCTCAGTAAACTACAAAACTTTAGCCAAAAGTTGAGGATTGTCCTGAGCAATGTTTCTGAGATGGCTTAAGTTATTGGGCTAGCCAAGAAATCCTGCTTTGTGAAAAATGCCCTGGTAACATGGACAGTGTTTCTCTACCATGTCCTGACCTTTGTTTGGGCCCTTAATCCAGTGTTGTGTACAATATATTAGAGTGATATGAACAATGCTGCTCTCACTCACCATTGTAAGTCACTCTGGCTAAAAATGACTGCTAAATACTGCCAACATATTTGGCACATCAAATAATAATAATAATAGCAATGTTTATTATTGTTTCTTATTATTGGTACATCCCTGTGGGTATACATTTTAATAAATCTTGTATTCTGGTGATACGCTGCCAGTTTGCCTGACACTTTTTCTGCAAATTGTCCATAAATACAACTAGGTAATGGGGTGAATTCAATAGCCTCAGGAGGGGAAACTGGACTGTTCAGATTGCAGTACTCCAATCAGACTATAGGTTTCAATTTGCCCAATGTTTGCCCTCTAGTGTCAACTCCGAATAGACCAATCTCAGAAGAGAAAAAGCTAATTTGGTCTAAACCTTAATATTCTTATTTATAAAATTTAATATTTCCCTACTTGTTCTATGTGTGATTCCCTTCGTCCTAATCTAATTATACCGTGTAAATACTCATCAGATTTATAATTATATTGCTAGCAATAATATAACACCACATTTTAATCTTTTCTAAGCAGAGTATGACCCCATACTTGTCTCAGTTCTGTGGCCTTCATTAAAACAACACAGGACATTCTTCATTCTCTCTTTTTTTAATACAAAATGTATCAATCAGTAAAAGATACAACTCTTCCAAGCAAAAAATCTCTCAGCAGGTTGCTTTACTGACCTTCATTACATTTCCCCTTTTAGCACTGACAGAAAAAAAAAGTGATATTGCTTTTTTTAAACCCCAAACTTAATATTTGGAACATTAAGCCAGATAAAAAGTACTGATACAACTGCTGTGCTCAGCTGTACTGTTTAACAGTCCTTTAAGTAGCTAGGTACAATAACATATCACAGACACTAGCACGTGCACGGCCTCAAACCTTCCTTTTTATAGCGCTGATTAACAGTGAAGGCAGGGAACGGGTAGATTTGTCCTAAAACGGAAAAGAAAAAGAAATCCTAACATCTCCCTCCCAGTATGGCAAGCCACACTGATGCAGCTTTGCCTCCAGAAGTTTAATGAATAAAAAGAAATAGGAAAAGTCTTGTTTTTTGGTTGACACAGTAGAAAACACTGCATGCATGATACAAACAACCATTAGAGCCAGTAAAATAATATACATATTTTAAAAGAACACTTTGAAAAGAACAGTTTAGCTTTTTGAAGTACAGTTCAGCTTTATACAACAGAAAGACGACCTATCACATTATCTACAAAAAAACCCCAGAAGGGCTGTGTTGTCTGGACACAAATTAGGCCTAGTTCCAGGACTAAGGATTCTCAACGGAGCATCCATAGTGACAGAGTAGTCAGAGTAATTTAGACAACAGCTAGGCTCTATCTGTGTCCCATAAATGGTGGGGGGAAAAAAAACAAAAGGGAACGAACGAAAAAAGATGGTGTTCTATCTGCGGTAGCGGCCCCTCTCCTTCTCCCTCTCACGGTCTCTGATGCGGTCCCTCTCCCGGTCCCTCTCTCGACCGCGCTCTCTTTCTCGGTCTCTCCGGGCGTCCCGAGGCCGGTCACGTTCTCGCTGCCTCTCGCGTTCTCTCGGGCGGCTCCTGCGCCCGCTCACCACCGCCTGAGTGCGCCTCAGGAAGTCATCCACACGCATGTCGTAATCATGCTATGAAGATGAGCGAGATAAAGGTCAGTAATGCCATTTGACATACAGAGCAGTTTTGTACATTTTCCCCCAAAGATGTTTCAAATCTGATTGTAAAATGATTTGTAATGATGTAAAATGAACCTGTACAAGCCATGTTTCACAGAGTATGCGTAGATTTAAGCATAATATCACAAAAAATCTAAAAATAAAAAATGCTTGATTTATAGTAAAGTCATGAACTTCTTATCAAATGGGGCAACAATTTAATTGTTGAGCCAATCATCGGGAGATCACCATTTCGATCTCCAGAAACGCCACAGCTACCCATGGCCAGGAGTCCAAAAGAGCATAAATTGGCCTCGCTCTCTTTGGCCATGTAGGATGGTCCTCAGTCTCCCTCATTCAGCCCAATGGTAGCAAATGCCACCATCTGTTAGCTGATGTAACAGAATTGACAGTTGGTGTTGAGCTGTCCAAAGACGCTGTATTTAACACATTCCAGACTTCACTTTCCCAGCTTGGTAGCATTGTATGATAGGTGTGGCAATGAGCAAACTGAAGTTTATAAAAACAAAAAAATTGTTTTCTATTGCTCTAAATGTAGTGGAATGCTTAAGTGATCCCTTACCAAGCTAGAAGAGAACGAGCGAACAACCCTCTTCTCCCTGAAACGAGCATCGTGGGGCATGGGATGATGGCCAGAGTAGGGAGGGTGTGTCTGGGGTGGTGGAGGGTGGTGCTGGTAATACTGGTGGTGTGGAGGTTGCTCCATGCTGGGGTATGGTGCCTTCAGAGAAAAGAAAGACAATGGATAATTTAATAAATAAACAAACCAGAAGACTGATTAACTCAATTAACGTGATGAGCTCGGTACCCCTCCCAAAACACAAATAAAAAAAAAATGGGAAAGTTGTTCCTTTAAATCTGCTGCCAGAGGAGTTACATCATGTGCATCATTTTATTTAGCATGCAGGGCCAGTGCTACCGCGTTTCCTTTGTTGCATGCAAAGTATATTTCTGAGTCGCTATTAGAGTTCATTCAGAGTCCAATTCAGGCCGATAAAACGCTCATTATTTATTAATTCAAATCAGAATTAATAAAGAATGTGTGACAAATTCCTCTCTGTGTGTTTCTCTGTTCAATAAAGTTGTTTAAGAGACAAACTGAATAAAAATCTTGGCATTTTCAGGTTTATTGGATCATATTCCTTACTTATCAAAATAAATGCAACAGCAGTGCAGAGAAATCAATTGATTGGAGAAGATCAGATTAAAGAGCAGATTAAACCGCAGAAACGGCCACTTTGCATCAGACCTAAGGGGTTGGAAGAGACAGGATGTAAGCTAAACAAAGCTCATTTAATGACACTCACCATCCCTTGCCATGGTGGAGGAGGCCCAATGTTGTGATGAAATTCTCGCATGTAATCATTATAAGACTGCACAGAACAAATGAAGTAAGTCAGACAACAAATGCCAGGGTGTCTACAAAATTGAAACAAAGGAAAATTATCATACCCTGTATGAACAAGAAAAAAAATATATACACTTTTAAAAAATGTATTTCTCTTCAAGGACTGGCACAACGCTCAGTACTGTTTTTTGGCACCTTAAAAATCAGTAAGCCTCCCTGAAAAATGCTACTAGTTAATATGTACATCATTTAGCAGTTCATGCCACATAAATATTAAATTCTAAGCAAATGGTTAATGGCTAAAAACTCACCCCATTGAGGAAGACATCTCGCCTCACGCCAGAGAAGCGCCTGTGGAAGAATTCAAAGACAGAATTTTAGATGCTGGCTTAACACCCAGATAAGGGCAAAGAATGTGATAAGATGAGGGGCGCACCTGTCCACAGGTGGGTTGCGAGGGTCCTGTATGAAACCTGAACAGACAGCAAGCAGAGATTGACCAATAGAATAAACACAAAAAAAAAAAAAAATTAAAAAACACCACTGCATATTGGGAGAAAAAAAATGATATCCAACAGCTTAATGCAATATTTCAGACAAAATTGCTTTATCACCAAGTGTGCCTTGTCTATGCACTTTGAATATTACATTTGGTCAACAAATTAAGTGTCAATACAGCACATCGTACATTCTTAGAGAAGCCTTTGATATTTTTATACTACTGACTTTATGATATTCAGATCGCTGCAAACAGTGAATGTCAGTTTGTTTCTCCCCAAAATAACCCTATGTTTCAAACAAGAGCGCCTGAAAACGGGCAAAAGATACAGACCTGGTCTCTGGGGGAACTCGGGAGGATAGTCAATCCTGGGCCGTTTCCTGTTGTGCATGTCATATTCCTCTGGGCGACGCCTACATGAATCAAGTATATTAGTACAAAGCCACTGACAAAAAAAAAAAGTTCCACATAATTTCTCTTATTCGATATGATGAACTATTTCAAAAGCTGGTCATTTGTCATTAATATTGTTCTATAAAATGTTAAAAGTTAAACCTACACCACTTTTCAACAGGTACACTTCACCCTTTATAACAATGTTTTCATGATGTCAATGTGTTTTAAAATCTGATCTGCAGTTCAAAAGGACACAACAGAGGGCTCAAGTTATATTACCATTCAGAGGTATTACATAATCTAGTGTGTATAATAATAACGATAATAATAACAACAACAACAATGATAATAATAATAAACTGTGTTGAAAAAAGTGGAATATCCCAATAAAGGTGGAGTAAAGCTTGGAGTAACCCCATACCCTGCACATTTTAACATTTTCCCTGTTCATCAGCAGGCAAAAGCAGGAATAATGCTAAAATGTGCTGAACAGCGCGTACTCCAGGACCAGGGTTGGGACTCTATGACCCAGATGGACGAGTTCATTCATTTAAAAACTAATCTTTACAATCATGGCAACATGCTGCTATTCTCAGATGCATATTCCACTCACTGTATTTATTCTGAGCCATTTGCCTCAAAAAGGTTAAACCAAAGTATATTGAGTACTCTTCTGTGTGCAAGTGAAGCCTCTAAAAAGAGTTTACAGTGAGTTATTGAATTGTCAACAATTTTAATTATTTGTTAATCATAGCTTAAGTTTAAATGCAAAAAAATACTCTATAAGTAAATAAAAAGATATCTATAGTCAAAATTTGATTTGCAGTTTCAAAACTGTATTTGTACCTAAATAATACATTGTACCTTCAAGTATGTTCACTACCACAGCAAGACAATCATTCAAAACCAATAGGTAAAATTTACATTTGAGGCAAATAGCAGCAATCAACTGGCATGATACATAAAGATTCAGTAAAAGACCTGTCACTTGTTGAACTGGTCTGTATTCTGTCCTCAACATGCAAAGAAACAGAACTCGTCCGTCATTTTCCCTGATTTTTCAAAATTACTGGATTTCAACTGAAAAGCACCTAAATATCCAAACAGGCCAAATTGTAATCACCCCCAAAATGAAACATGCAAATGTTTTTTTTTTTGTTTTTTTGCCATTTTGTACCCTGTTCCCACTTGTGCATACTGGACCTAGCTGTACTACTATGAAGTCATGGAGCAATGAATAATTAGTAAATATATGATGCCACCGCTCTCAGTTGGCAATAACTAATTACACTGATAACCTTGGTTATAACCTGTGTCCTCAAGTCACCCAAAATTTCAGACCAAAAACAATAACTAAAGCGAAAGAAAATAAATAAATAAATAAATATTCTGTTTGAAAGTGTGACATACCGCTTTCTTGTAGTTTTGTGACTGTTAACGATGTCAAATACTTATGATAGCAAAAGTTCATACAACAGTCCAGCTTACGCTTTAGCCGTACACAGCCACAAACAACATTTTACGGGGTTTCGGCCTGGTAAGGCGGAAGAAGGGGGACGATAGGGTGTGGTGCAGTCCATTATTTTTTTTAAATCAAACGGGAAAAAAAGACAAAGAGGAGCTCCGGCCACTGGAAATAAACCACAAGGTGAAACCCCCTCCCTCTGGGTTTTTTTTAAAACTGCTTCTCTTGGGGTACACAGTCCATGGAAGCCTCTGCGAAACATGGGAGAGGGAGGGGGAGGTGAGGTGGAGGCGGGGTCTCCTGCTACCTTACACCAGCTCAGTCCATCAGGGTTGATTTGAACACAACCGCCTACCTACCACCAGCTGAGAGACTCCAGGGAAAGAGCACTCTTTACAAGGGGGCGGGGAAAGGGGAGGGGAGTATTTGTCGTCATGACAACATCCACAGTCCTTCAGTAAGGGTCGGGGAAGTGGGGTAGAAACTGCAAACTTCCTTACAATGCTTGTGATGTGATTTTTTTTTTTTTGCGTTCAGTCCTTTTATTGGGGAGGGGGGGCATCTGCTTTTCCTTCTGCTTGAGTTAATACCCCACTTTTCTGGGCTGATTTTGTTAGCAGCAACAGTTCATATACAGCAGTGCTCTAAGGGAGAGTCCCTGGCATCATTTGAGTCCACAGGCACTGCACACATGATGTAGTGAAAACATCGAACTGGCCTATCCCTCTCCGGCAGCTTGGTAGAAGAATATGCATGGCTTTCCTCCCTCCCTGGCTCTCATTTTTCACTTCCTTTCCTTCTTTCTCACTCTTTCTGCTATGCTCTGTACACACATCTATCGGTATTCAAAAGAACAAGCTTTTTTTTCTCTTTTGACAGGGCAGGACAACCAGTGAAACAGTCCCAAAATATGCTCCTCTTGAAAGCATTTTTGTTTAAACAATCAACGCTTTCTGCCTCTCAAATCGATGCGTCATCTTCTGTTTACATATTATGGCTCCTTTTAATAGAGTCCAATATATGACTGGGTCTATCCCCCTTGGATATTCCTGAAAGAAAAGGCTTTGGGAACAAATTTAAACACATCTACAAAGAGAATGCACCTTATTACTGCCGCTACAGAAAAAAAACAAACAAAACAAAACAAACTAACTACTGTCAGGCTAAAGTGAATGAGGAGATACAGAGGGAATTTAAAACTAGCGTGCATTCAATTCAATACACTGACTGTTACGCTCTGAGCTCTAATGTTGGTTTCAAAATTACACATCACCATGAACATTAACAGCAACAACAGAACAAAGCAGCTCGCCGCTGGACGTGTAGGGCCGCGGCTCTGGTAAGCTCCGGCCGGCTCGTTTCGAGGCTCTTCTCTGAGGCCGTGAGGATGAAGAAGAGTAGGAAGAAGGAAACGAAACACGCTCCCTTCGTGCCGTCATGTGACGGGGACACACGAGCGCACTAGCAGTCCAAAGAACATTTCTAACCTTCCCAGGTCTCGGGGGGCGGGCTCTCTGTGCGGGGGGCGGCCCCGGGAGCGAGGCTCCGAGTGCATCCTCCTCTTGTGCCGCATTTTGTGAATAACTTGATACAAGTCAATGCTCTCGTCTGGAGGAAAGAGCATGCAGAGCTGCATCCCACATTCTGGCTCAATCTCCTGCAGCCAGTGGCAGTCCAGAAGGTGTCGGTGGTGTGGGGACAAAGAGGGAAAAAAAATAAATAAATAAGAGAGAACTTTAGTAAGAAGCCAGGTCAAAAACACGAACTGTATATTACTCTACTGTTACAATAAAATCATGTCTAAAATTTAATATTCAGTATGCACACAGAGTGACACAGCTCTCAAACCAGTTCAAGGCACCCCAGATGGTGTGTGTGGGTGACTGGTGACTTTTTTTGTGTGTGTGTGTGTGTTTGTGTGTGTGGGGGGGGGGGATCACTGCTCTAACCTACTTCACCAAGTTGTAAGCAAATTATGCCTCTTCTGACAGTGGCATAGAGTACAAAGGGATAAAAAAGTATTAGGGAAGAACTGGTCTGGAGGTGACAAATTCATTAAAATATGCCTTGACTGGCTCCAAATCAGGACATCACCATCACCAAGACATCACCAAAATATAACTTTTGCAACACATAGATAGAACTACAGCAGGATTACTGCAGCAGGGTTTTGTTTCTTTCCTGCTTGATCAAAAAACAGCCATCCATCTGAAGAGGACTATAGCATCTTATGAAGTACTGGCCATTTCCTTCCTTTAAGGTAGTACACAAAGGAAATAAAGGTAATGATACAATTCTTAAAGTTGCAAATACAACAAAAAAGGTGGATTTTGTTTATCAATTAACAAAAATGTATTTATAGAAGACCAACCTGTCCGTCACGTCCAATCTTCACAGGCTTGTGCTCATTCCAGGGGTTGGAAAGGTGTGCTGTTTTTGTGAATGGCAACTCCCGCCTACAAAACGACGAGAAAAACACAAGAAAATTAAACTCCCTTATCTTAAAAGGAATGCAGTTCAACATTCATATTTAATCTACATTAACTGTGTTAAATTTGTGCTTAATTAGTGTGCAGTCAAGGATGAGTACCTGCAGATCCAGTCGATTTTGAAGACTCCTCCAAGCATCTTGGCATTCATGCCTGCAGGCAGCACCCAGTGGATGGGAGAACCTCCGTGATGAGACTCGGATGAAAGCCTAGCAAAACCTGAAAAACACACAAAATGTAACACAATTTAAAGTAGACACGTTTAATGTAGTGGCATCTGCAATTAGTTTGGATTACATAATTTGATTGGTTGAAAATTGTTTTACACATTAAGTAACTGAATAAGTAACAACAATAGTTGCTTAAGTCTTTGGATCAATTATTTTTTTGAGAAGTTTTCATTTAGTACATTCAGTATGAGCATTTTGGGCTATTATAGTTACATAACCCTATTTTTGTGTGGAACATCTGGTTCCTAGCTGTCTCACCTTGAAACTTGCCGCTCTCCCTTACAGAGAAGATGAGGATGACGCTTCTTGCGGAGCGAAACGCTGCGTTCAGCTTCCTCTCATTCACTGGCAGGGTAGACCACACTCCCTGAAAGCAGGGCAAACAGGACATTTTACCCCAAGTCTCTACTTGGATGATGTCACACCTAAAGTATGACTTGTGACAACAGAAATTCTCTCACAGACACAGCTGGGTTTTTATTTTATTTGTAACAGCACATGTTTGTGTTGCCTGTATACAAATAGGACTGAAATATTTGAGAAAATATCAGATTTTTCTGAGCTTATTTTCTATTAATCGAGGACCAGGCCTGGCTTTTTATGAACAAGAAGACCATTATATCCACTTTTTTCAGCGTTATATACAACGGGAAAGCTCACAGAATACATACCTTTGCTTTAGCTAGAGAAACATTCTCATGGTTGTTGCTCTTTATCAGAAAGAATCTGGCCTCTCTCAGGATGTACTTCAGCTTGCTGGTTTGATCTAAAACAATGACATGGATATTGAGAAAAGGTCTGTGGTAACAGCAAGTCAGGTTTTGAGCTTTGAGCTTCTAGCATCTGTCTTACCTTTCCTCACAGCACGGACTGAGGAGGGCAGTTTTTCATGCTTCTTTTCAGACCCTGCAAGCAGAAAACATTACGCTTTACATTTTGATGTGTCAGTGATAAAAGAAAACAACGAATTTTCCTTCAGAATGGGTGGCATCTCTTATGAACAAAAAGATCCATTTTTAAATTCCAGCACAACCAGAGAGGCTTATAAAAAGCAAAATGCCAAAACTGCAACCACTAAGCAACACAAGTTGATGCTTCAATTGTACAATTTGACTAGTGTTGAATCTATTTAGAGCAAAGATGTCAAAACTGACTTGAATTCATGTACATTTAAGAGTATATGCTATTTTCATTGGTTTCAGTCCAAATGTAGATGTAAAATGAGCAAATTTTTTTTACACAACCTCCAAATAAAGGATAATATTCTCCAAAGTGTGTCCAGAATGTCCAGAACTTGCATGCCCATTACAATTAGACTAGCATACTGCACCCCCCCCCCCAACCAGTCAATAAGAAAAAGCAGACTGGTCTTTTTGCTTATAAGCTTAGCCATCATAATCTTATTTATAGACCAATTCAACATGTGACTGTTGCCTTCAGAAACCTTTGAAAAGGCACAGTTTCAAGTGATGGCAAATTGCAAAACAGGAATCTGACTTCGGTTGTTGGAAATTTACACTATGCCAGGTAGCCAACAGGTGTGCAATGACGTGATTTGATTCATTTAACTATCTGTAATCTGACCTGCTCTGCCACTGAATGGCAAGGCTTACCTACACTTCAGCTCTATACACAAAGCCTTAAAATGTTTCTGAAATAAGCAGCTCTCTCATTCTCTCTGAGTGATTGTGCTAAAAATTCTTTGATTTGTCAGGCATTTTTCATTCTTGAAGGTTCTTTCTGTGTTATGTTTGTCGATCTTCATTACTTCATAATTAAATATCTCAACTTCTACTGCTGTATTCATACAGTCCCTGAATGGCAGGGCAGAGACAGGTCAGCTTACATGGTCAAACAGATAGTCATAAGTCTTCCAAGAAGAATGTGTTGTGAATTAGTATAAAATAAATTTATATACATATATTGAATTGTTGCGGATTAATTAATACCTGTGTATGATTCTGAAGCTGAGCTTCCACTTCTATCAAAAACGATTGGTGATATCCCTCTAGCGTGCTTCTTCTCTTTTCTTTCCTCATCTGAACAGTAAACGGGAGAACATGCCCCTTCCGTTAGAGTGGCCATCTTAAATATGTGTATAAAGGACTGCTCTAGATGACTTCTAGCTCTGTGCTTTCTGTTTCTGACCTTCAAGTAAACACATCCAGGTAGCGACCCATAGTGAAAACTTCTGACAACACAGGTTTACACATTTACAGCCATAATGTTACAGCAAGGTTCGATTTCCTACTGCAGAGTCTTTACTCTATGCAACTTACCAATGGCATGAAAAATGTGACACGGATACTGAAAATGGTAACTACTCCATCAAAGAGTAGAAGACAACATGCTGGAATTTGTGAAGATGCCAGATCGCTGGCATTGCAAATACTGTCTTGCAAAAATGCATCACTTTCTGTTCCCCATTTGTGCTTGTTATTTAATTTTGCACCATTTATAGTTGTTGTGCTCAAGCCAATAGTTGGCAACTAAAGTCTAAATGTGGGGATAAATACTGTGTTTACATAATGTTTAGCAGGACATACTCAGCTGACAACCATCTTCATGGTAAATAATAAGGTAGGACAAAACATGCATTTTAAATTTTTGCACTTAAGTGAGCATGTGCTTTACAAAGCATTTTGCTGTGAAGCATAATAGTCCCATTATAGCTGTTGTCATAAGAAAACCTCGTATCTCCATTCACCTGTTGCCCTTCATTGTGTGTAAATTTCATGATGAATGTACCAAAAAAATGACCCAAAGCAACTTTTTTTTTTTAAAAGGTCTGGTCCCATTGACTTACATTAAAAGTGAAGTATGTTTTGTCTTTGTCCTGTAAAGTTACCAGTTTGGAGATACAAGGTTTTCTTCCGACAACAGCGATATATATTACATTCACACACACCACCATTTTGCCATTTTAACATTACATATAAACTCAGAAAGACATGTGTAGATTCTCTTGTTATCTTAGAGAGCAAATAAAATTTTATTTGCATTAATGACAATGTGACACCTGGTTCCTATCACTGTATGAAGGAAAATAGATAAATAAATATATTCAACTTTAAGTTTCTCTACAATTTCATATCTTCCCACTGTTAATGAATACATCTCAATGACCAAATAAGGCAGCAATTTTGAAAAATTTCCAAATTTACAGCTGCCATCAGCTATATTTTAAAAGTACATATGCAACACTTTGCTCGTTTATAACATTATTTTGAGGACTTTTTGCAGATTTTTTCCTGATTATTTCTGACACTGATTGATAACCAAATTCTTTGACTTCTGTGCTGCAATTAACGCTCCTACCCCCAGAATATACACATGTGAGGTCAACATGAGGACAGCAGCTTACCCGAGGCGTCGGTGCCCGAGGCGGAATGTACAGACTCTCCATCTGAGAAAGAGACTGACTCGGACTGCGAGTCACTGGCTTCGCTGCGTGTGTCATAGTCATTTTGTTCATTCACTTCCCGCTGGTCGCCTTCCTCCAGCTCATATTCCTCCTCCTCCTCCACTTCCTCTTCTTCTACTTCCTCCTCCTCCTCTTCTTCCTCCTCTTCATCTTTCTCTCCTTCCTCTTCCTCCTCCATCACGTCTTCTTCCTCAACATCAGAGCGGTTACCCTCAGAGGAGCCCACAGAGCTGCCAGTTTCCTGATCGGAGGCATACTCCTCTGATCGGGCTTCCTCTTCCTCTTCTTTGGAGGAGTGACTGGCCCTGCCTACGCTACCCTCACTGGTCCTCCGCAGCTTCTGAAAGCACAGGGATTCGATATGGTGTGATAAGAATGTGTTTAAAGGAATAGCTTAGCAAAACTTGAAACTCACAGAATTTTCCTTTTAGGACGAACTTAGCCGATCAGTCAGGATATTTAGTGTTTGGACGTTTGGTTCTTTAGTTTTGCGCAAGGCTAATGTGGCCAACAAGCAGTGGGCTATTTTGTATTGATAACCATAGGTCAGGGTTTCTTATAAGCTTATTAGACTTAAGTACATCTACTAGTAATAATTTTACAACAGCGCTACCGATTGAGATGCACTGATTAAACAATTCATTTTCATATTAAAAAAGCTATAGTACTTATTTATCTTATTTATCTAAAAAAATCTCAATTAAAAAGTTGAACCAAAGTTCTAACAATGAAGTAAAACAAGTGAGATTTTCAGTAACACCAAACGCTGAACACAAAAGGCCATGCTGTAGCCTTCCACACACAGATAGTCTTCCCACGTCAAACGACAACATGGGCTTCTCGTATTTGTAAGACAAAGACAAATTTATACAGCCCAGCCTAATAACAATAACACTCTACAACAACAGTAGCCTATAGGCTATGTGTGAGACTCTGCAGAGCCCAGCTTTCTACTAAAAAAAGAAAAAAGAAAAAAATTGACTGTACTCATCAGCAAATCATTAAATCCTTCATTAATACATGAAGTGAAAATGCTGATCTCATCAGCTATAGACTAGCTTAATATGGTTTTAGCCGTTTTATTATTTATCATAATTTATAAGCTGCGATTATAAATGTGGCTTATTAAACAGATCACAAGAACAAAGGTAGCGTACACGTTTCTAACAAGAAAGACAAGTCTGTTTATTTTTGCTGGTTTAAACCAGTTTCTCTATGGTGTTACCACATTACCAGCTGAGGAGAAACAGTTTACAGAAGAAAGGTGTAGTAAACATTGACAAGTGTCTATACACACATATACACACCCAGCAGTCAAGGTGCGGCAGCCCTACCTTACAACTTGATGTAGTTTAAAGCATGTGCGTGGATATTTTGTTTTTGTTTCCTTAGTTTTTACTGGAATACTAATATTACTTTTATGTTCTTGTGGCATTTTTATCTTTTTCGTTTAATTTATACTTTTATTGGGAGCTTTGTAACTGTATTTATTTGTATATCCATTTTCTGCTATTTATTATTATTTTGATTCTTTTTTCCCTCTTCTTATATAGGTGCTACAAAAATAAACAACATTATTATTATTTTTTTAGGCATGCAGTTTGCATGATGCTAATCGGTGAGGTATAAGCTTCCAGCACTTAGTGACAGTTAGTTACATAACCCTTGTACCTCCTGTGAAAATACTAAAGAAATAAATCAAACACATCTTGGCTGATCCACTATGTCTTGGGTGATGGGAAAATTTAAACTACCATTGTTAAAGTTTGCATGTTCATCTCAAACAAACTGTAAGAACAACACTAAAAAACACATCTAACCACATCAACACTGTCCACAGTCCCACACACCTCATTCAGCTCTGGCATTAGTGGTTTGATCCTCCTCTGCTGGTCTCTGCTGCGATTCAGAGGTTTCTCATTGTGCCCTTTAGACAGGTCAGCCCTGGATGCTCCCCCTCTTCCAGAATGGTTCTTCCGGTCATCATAGAAGTCATCAGGTGGGTGTCTTCCTCTCAGACTGGTCACCTTTTTTCCGCTGGCTCCTGTGGAAGGGGCTGACCTTTTAACTGGCTGCCTTGTCGAATGGGCCGTAGACCTGAGCCGCTTCACATCATGGCTGTCCCCACGTTCGTTTTTCCTTTTGGACCCTTAGGGATCGGAGAAGAGCAAACAATCTTTCAAACTGAACCACCTCCATGCCATCTTTCCCCTCCTTAAACTATCACGCAGAAAAAAGAAATACCTTTCTTTTCACTAACGTCGTGCTCACTTTCCGGGTTGTACAGCTCATCATCTTGGTCTGGGGCATCAGTCAATATGTCTTCTAGAACATTAAGCTCCCCATCTAAAGAGATCAAGGAGATCATAAGTATCTGTGCACACCATCTAAAATGGATTACAGGCCTTATGGGAAAAAAAGAGACTCTCACAGTGTGGAGAAGACAACACCTTTAAGCACCTTTAAAGAAGAATTCCACCAGCTACCCAAAATTTCTGAATAATCAAATGATCAAATGTTTAAGACATAATTAAAGGTAAACAAAGGTCATTCAGAGTGGTCTGATGTGAAATGTGCCCTTGTAGAGGAAGAGATCAATGCCTCTGAAAGCTTCTGCACAGAAAGCTAGAGTCTCTTACTTGAAAGTACTCTTAATACTATCCAATGGAAAATTGTTTAGGAGGGGGGGTGCTATAAAGTAAAAGTCCCCAAAGAAAGCTTATAGGTATATCCGTGGCTTTGGATAGTAAATAACATGGCTATATTCGTGTTGTAGACATTGTGACCTCTGGTTCCCATCACCGCCACTGTAAAGAAACCAGTAGAGAATCGACAAGTATCTCTACAAATCAACCACTTCATATCACACTCTGAAAGACTTTGGTCACATCCAAACCATCATATTACACAGAAGTTTACAAACACCTGCAAGTTTTCCCTTTTAACTTGATAAAGTTAAACTTTAACTTTGATAAACTGATTGTTGAAAAGGTTCTTCAGACGGATAGAAAATGTGTTGTGTTTCTACATAGAACCTACACAGAAAAACCGCTCTATACAGAACCAAAGGGTTCTGCTTTTGTTACAAGCTTGACATTGAATAACCATTTCTAGAGCTATATAAAGCCATTGTTCAAAAATCCCTTTACTGAAGGACCATCTTGTTAAAGAGTGTAACCGTTAGCTAACTAACGTTAGCTAGGTCACACAGAACAACCCTACTTTTAACGATGGAGCAAACACTAGCATTAGCCACGTAGCCTAAAGCTTTAGGTTATATATTACACATTAATTTGCCAAACACTGTGACACACTTCTGCGACAAATTATCTTGGGTCAACCGTAGAGCTGTGAACGCCGTGGCTCCGGTAGTCAGTGGCGTTAAATGATCTAAGACAGGTACGGCTAGGTTAACCTAGCTAGCGGACAAAGGTGCAGGCTAAAGGCTAACCGTGCGTGCTAACGTTAGCCTAGCCTAGCTTAGCTTAGCCGAGCTTCGTTTTTACCTTTGTCGTCTCGTCTGTCGACAGCCATTTTCGGCACCTTCCTCTTTTTAACGGAGACTTTGAGTTGCCTCGTTTTGCCTCCTCGTCCAGTGTCTTTACGTTCTGGACAAGGAGTGACCTAGATTGGAAAAAAAAATAAATAAACGAGCCCCGCGGACGCGCAGCCGACTGGTTTCGTTGCTGCCTAATCTTCCCTCGTCTAAAATGGCTGGAGTGCTTCCTCGTACTGCAGTCTGCGGCAGGGTTGCCAGATTGGAGAAAAACAAACGTATGCGTAATACCAAAATACATGAACGGAATACCGGTCACTTATTCATCGATTTTATTTTTACAGACGTATGAATTTATATAATGTATATTTATTTTATTTTATATTTGTATATTGTATAGAAATTTATGAATTCATATATATATAACCTTGTATCTTCATTTCTGGTGTTTTTCAGTTTTTGTCATCATTTGAAAATACATGTAGTACATTGTGTGTAAATTTCATGAATAATAGAATAATAGACCACGGTAGTCGTGCGTCATTCTGTAGTCAGCTCTACGGTCTTTTGCCCATATTAGGAACTCCAGGTCTAAGCTCCTTTTCTCTATGGCCAGAATGAATAGGGTATTCGAAAAATCGCCGATTAACTCTGTGTTAAATAAAAATGTTCAGATCCGTTTTGGCCTGTGAACACTCTTTTCCCTAATATCACTGGATTATCTAGATTACGAGATCATTAAAGAGTTGAAATATGGATATTGGTACACGTGAGCTTAAAAAGCTGGTGAGAGGCAGATAAGAGCTGGTTATCTCAGGCCGTCTTAAAGCGAACAAATTATTACTGATTTTCTTCCATACCATGACATATTTCTGAAACATGGTATAAGGGAGGGTCGCTGAGCTAGCTGAGTGTGTTCTGTAAGACTATTTTCCCTGCCCACTTACATAATGAATCACGCTTAATATGACCAGGAATATAAACTAAGAAAGCAAAAAAGGTCAGTTTAGATTTCATGTTCATTTTAAGAGCTGTTGAGATGCTGTTGAGATTCATGACAATCTGAGACCATTCAGGGTCTTGGATCAAGAGTGTCTGTTACAGATGTCACTAGTACAAACACTACATTTCAAACAAACATTACATTTCATGGACAGGAGTTCACTTTCACAGCAGCCATAAAAGCAATTTCTGCCTATTTTAGAAGTCCCTCAGTTTTTGCGCAATTCATTTTTGTCTTGAGTAATGTTGATGGAATTACATATGATTTACAAAACCAGGAGCAAACTGGATTTTCATTATTGCAGGTGAGCAAGTGGTCACACTATAGATGCTCTATAGATACACTATATTGCCAAAAGTATTCACTCCTCTGCCTTCACATTCATATGAATATGGGCGACATCCCATTCTCAATCCATAGGGTTTAATATGATGTCTGCCCACCCTTTGCAGCTATAACAGCTTCAACTCTTCTGGGAAGGCTTTACACAAGGTTAAGGAGTGTGTTTATGGGAATTTTTGACCGTTCTTCCAGAAGCGCATTTGTGAGGTAAGACACTGATGTTGGACGAGAAGGCCTGGCTCACAGCCTCCACTCTAATACATCCCAAAGGTGTTCTATCAGGTTGAGGTCAGGACTCTGTGCAGGCCAGTCAAGTTCTTCCACACCAAACTCACTCATCCATGTCTTTATGGACCTGCTTTGTGCACTGGTGCGCAGTCATGTTGGAACAGGAAGGGGAAGTCCCCAAACTGTTCCCACAAAGTTGGGAGCATGAAATTGTCCAAAATCTCTTGGTGCTGAAGCATTAAGAGTTCCTTTCACTGGAACTAAGGGGCCGAGCCCAACTCCTGAAAAACAGCCCCATACCATAACCCCCCCCTCCACCAAACTTTACACTTGGCACAATGCAGTGAGTCTCCTGGCAACCGCCAAACCCAGACTCATCCATCAGATTGTCAGATGGAGAAGCTTGAATCATCGCTCCAGAGAACACGTCTCCACTGCTCTAGAGTCCAGTGGCGACGCTTTACACCACTGCATTCGACGCTTTGCATTGTGCTTGGTGATGTAAGGCTTGGATGCAGCTGCTCAGCCATGGAAACCCATTCCATGAAGCTCTCTATGCTGTTCTTGAGCTAATCTGAAGGCCAAATGAAGTTTGGAGGTCTGTAGTGATTGACTCTGCAGAAAGTTGGTGACCTCTGCGCATTATGCGCCTCAGCATCCGCTCTGTCATTTTACGTGGCCTACCACTCTGTGGCTGAGTCGCTGTCGTTCCCAATTGCTTCCATTTTGTTATAATACCACTAACATTTGACTGTGGAATATTTAGTAGTGAGGAAATTTCACGACTGGACTTGCACAGGTGGCATCCATTCACAGTACCATGCTGGAATTCACTGAGCTCCTGAGAGCGACTCATTCTTTCACTAATGTTTGTAGAAGCAGTCTGCAGGCCTATGTGCTTGGTTTGGCCATGGAAGTGATTGGAACACCTAAATTCAATAATTTGGATGGGTGACTGAATTCTTTTGGCAATATAGTGTACCTAAATCATTAACCAACTTTCTGGTGATGTTCAGTTGATAATCATTAACAGTATGGTTATGGTTATGGATAGGAGGTTTTGCCTTGAGGTTAAGGTTAGGTTTAGGGTTAGGAAAAGATTTAATAAAATCTCTCATACTGAACTTTAAGTTTGTTTTATTTAATAGATACTTAGTTGAAAATTACTTAAAAGATATACTGAGCATTTACAAACCATATACAGTAGACCATCCAAATAAAGTGTTATATAAATGCTTCTATTGTATTGAATTTATTTTTATTTTTTTATTGCGGCAGTTTGTGTTAATGAGAGTGTGGAGAGTGAGTGTCTGAGGGGAGGTGCTATGGAAGCCAGAATGAAAGGAGTCCCATTCCAATGGCCATGCCTTTATTAAATTCCAAGAAAGAACCAAAACATGTTCAGCAAGTGATGAGAACACAAACAAAAAAGAAAAAGTACAATCAATTTAAATCTACAAAATAAAGAGGCTCAAAGCAGCCTTAAGCTATTTACCCCTGTAAAGACAGAGGTTGTGGGCAATAACCTGGATATTTATGTACGCTTGAACTAATGGAGATATAACTTTCTCTCTGGGGGGAGATGTGGTAAAACCGGAACACCCGCCCCCCCCACCCCCCGGGTTCTACCTCACCCTCACTGAACGACAATAAAACACTCGCGCATGGCTGTACACATTTCTTCCTTAGCGATTCTGATGGTTAGGGTGCAAGTTCTTTATTATTTTTTCTTTCTTTAGTCACAGGGAAAGATGTACATACATCTCTATAGCTGTGTCTTGAAAAATGAAAGTAAATGTGACGGTCTTCTTTACAACAGGGTTTAAACATTTTGTTCATAACTTTATTCACAGACATTTGAAAGCCAGTTAAATGCTCAGTTTTATTTTTCTTTGAGAGGTTGCGACATGTTGTAAATAGTCTGGTGATGATGGCTTGGGAGAAGTCATGAACAAACAGTTACACGCAGTTCTTGACATGAAGAAAGCTACAGTTGTTCATTTTTTCTCGCCATGGCTGTCTTTTTTCAAGGTGTGAACTGTTTCAACAGCAGAGGGTCCTCCCCATTCACCCCATTGCTCGCTAGCAGCTCAACACATAGTTCCAACATTTCCCACACAGAGAGGCAAATGTGCCCTATTTACTCTGAGAACATAGAAAAAAGTTACAGAGAAAACATTCTAGTTGATCAAATTACTTAAAACATCTGAGACAATTTTTATTTCACCAGTGGAATGGCCAGTAGACTGGACTCCACTCTCTAATAGAGAATCTAGATGGAGATTCTGTATTGAAAGGAAAAAGTAGTCCAAAACTATGCCTTATCCCCGAGACACTAAACCTACATATACAAGTCAGGCAGGTTGTGTGTAATGCTACAGATGAACTGTGCTTATTATTTTAACAAAGAAACAATCAAAATGATTTTAACATCGTTTATACAGACTTTATTATTATTCTTATTCATTAGTCATTTATTAGGCTTAAATTTCTTTATGATTCGTCTACTTCTACTATTCCTCACACAGAATGACTTTTGTTCTCTTTTATCAGTTTTTAGGTTCACTGTCATTCAAGTTTTAACTATCCAGGAAAATCACAATACAACTCAGTACATCTAGATATTGAATAAAAAAAAGTCAATTTGACATTTACATAATCAAAAATGTATTTTATTCAAAACAAAACACTATAAGATATGGATAAAATCCCTTTATGTGCTGTCGAAAACAGTGAAAATGATTTATAAAACCTGTAATTACTTTACACTGTGTTGGAATCGCTGAGAATCTAGGATTTAAGTTCACTGGCCCACACTGCTACAAACAGTGAAAAACCTGAGGAATGTATGCTGTGCATTTACGATCCAATAGAACACTTTACACTGCAAACCCATGTGAAAATATCACAGTAATCATTAACACAGTGATGTTCATTCAGTTATTCACTCTTTTTTGCTCTTTGCTGAGGTCCTTCTGCAACATTTACGGAAGAGCCAAGCACACGATTTCACAAAGATGAATGTGACCAGAGCGACTATGGACAGCAAAAAGGCAGCGACATCCAGGCAGTAGTACTGGTACCAAGTGAGGTCATGGGCCGCCACCCTCAGGTGCTTGGCCCCCTTGTTGCGCATCACAAACTCGATCCAGAAGACAGCCTGGTCCAGCGGCTTCATCGGCTGATCATGGTGGATTCGGGAAAGCCTCATCATGCTCTCTTTGTACCTGACAGAAGAAACGAAGTAAAACGTTTGTCAGGTGAACAGAGAAGTACTACTAGATGCGTTCTGATAGGGTCTTATGTACAAAACACAATCATGAGCGCACAGTTCAGGGGTCAGAGTGTAGAAATACAGAAAATGCGCCTCTCTGTCATATGCATTTGAAGGAGGATCTGGCAAAAAATGTGTGGAGCTATTGAAAGTGCAGCTGGTTAATCTGCTTGGTCTACTTAATTTTGAGCAACTAGTGGTGGATGTTTTTTACACATTTCTTTCTGCCACTTAAACTAGGCACAAATTAGCAGTAACGTCTCAAAAATGTGCTGTTGAAACATTTCCTTTATAAACAGGAGCCACGAGCCTCGAATGTGAGCTGAAACAACATTTACCAATTACATTATTTCAGCTCTTAAGATAGATGTACATAGTCTTATGTGAAATGTGGGTGTCCCTGGTTATGATTACATATTTTTATACAATTGGTTTTCTTTATTTTCTCGTAAAGTCAAAATAAGTTACACATCCTCTACAGAGAACATTTTTTCACATTTTTTTCCTGAATGTAACATATTGTTAAATGAATCATAAAATGCGGAACGTGCAATAACAAATTTAAATACGGGATTTTGTTCTGTCAACTTTAGTGCACAGTTTCTTTTTACCTGCTGAGTTTAACACACTGGGAACAAAACCATAAAATATGAAATGTGCATGGCTTTTGCACAGGCCACATTTTTTGTTTATATGTTAAATTCAGCAAATAACCAGTGCTTATGCGTTAAATTATGCAGATTTCTGTTTTCTGTAGAGGATGTGTTCATTTCACTCTACAGTTCATAATTTGAGAAGGGACGCTCAAACTTTTGTGCAAGATTTTGCTAAACATATTTATTGCATTGCTGAGAAGATAAATAGTCAAGGACTTTTATAGCCTTAAACCACTAAAGGCAATCAGGGTTTGGAACATGCCGTGGAATGTCATTTAATTTGCCTCCAACATGAGGGAGTTATAGCACTTTTAAGCTTACACTGAGCAGTCTTATAATAATCTCCATCTTAAAGCATCTTTGTTTAAGGAAAATACAAGATCAACTTACGAGGGATTGTTAATAACTTCGGTGAGAGCGTCCTTCAGGTCTTTGGTCTGCATTTTGTTGTATTCGAGCATAACAGCCGCTCCTTTGGTTTTCATGTGAAGCAGATTATCTGGCTGGTCGGCAAAGAGCGGAATGCCCACCATTGGGACACCATGGTAAATAGCTTCATATAGTCCATTAGTTCCACCATGAGTGATGAAGGCCTTGGTTTTAGGATGTCCTATCAGAGACAAATCATTAGAAATCATCACTATAACAAAGTGGTTTAGTATTCACTAGGCCAAAAAACAGCGTATATTAATATTCTGTGGATTTGCTGGCATCTGCAATAACATTCAGGAATGTTACACCATTTCAAATAAACAAATGTGTTTTGTCGAATGCTAAGGCAACTCTTTTTGAGAATTCACTATTGAGAGGTCATGTTATTTGCCTGGTGGCTCATTCCTTATTTATACAATTTAAGGCATTTCGTCTGCTTTGGTTCTGCTGATTGAATGAAAACTGACAGCTGGAACGGACAATCATATTTGACAACTGGGAAGCATATCAGTCAGTAAGGCACTAAAGATTAAAAAATATTTGAATATGTTTCATGTGTCATATAACATTACTTCGGTCGATATAGGACAAATCAGTATTAAGTCACAACAACAATTAATCGTACAACACTAGTAACGCTGCATTGGTGCAGCAACGGCAATAAAGTAATATTAAAAGAACATGCTTTCAGTTATCTTACAATTATGTATGGGAACTTATTCATTTTAATAATAATAAAAAAAAAAAAAAAATTGCACTTAATGGTGCACTATGTAGGTTTTAGGGATTTGGAGACATCTCTGGAGGAAAGTTGTAATTGCACACGACATGCAGAAGAACATTTTGTAACATTGCTATGCTTCCCAGAGCAGATGAATCTGGTGACTGTGAGCCAATGCCTCTGACTTTTAAATTTATTATAACAGGCCTTACAGGACGACTCGCAGCAGTGCAGGCACCCTATTATTGAAGCGTGTTTTTTTTGCACCTGACTCGGTATTTATGATTCTTTAGATTTTAAAGAAATTTTTAAAAATCATACATAGTGCAACTTGAAAATTATCATTGTCATATTGGTTGGGCCCTAAAACTGTTCCTTACCTAGTAAGTCATTCTGGGGAATCCAGTCATAGAGTCTTGTGTTTGGAGCAAGAGTGTCTGGTTTCTCTCCTGTATACCGCCACAAGACCTGTAATTAAACACAGAATTCAGAGAAATGACAAAAAGAGAAAACTAGTAAGGCTAATAAGGCTGTTTATACTACACTAGCACCAAATCAAGATAATATCCAGCAGCAATGAAATAAACCTTCACCATTTTCCTTTCCCTTCCCTTTTTTCCCTTAAGAATATTAGATAAACAACTCTACTCCATGCAAGTGCTGTGGGTGGAATCCACTACTAAACTTGAATCAGATATTTTATGTACAAGGCAATGAACAAAACAATGAAATAAAATAGTTTTATGGAGAATGAACGGCAGTCAGATTCAACATGAATCAGCCTCATATCAAGATGGCTTATAGACCTTGAGACAGCGGGAATATTGATTTTCTGTTTTTGCAGATATAAACATTTCACAGTGTAATCTCAGACCTTCTGTGGGATCTGCCCGAGTGCTGCAGCGATGGTGTTGGCTCTCTCTTTGGTGAGGTTCTTCACCATGGAGCCCAGGGAAAAGACCACAATGCCATCATCCCCTGAGCTCTGAACAAACTCCTCCATCTCCTACAAAATCAAAAAGCAAAGACAGATTCATGTTGGTTCTATGAGAATGTGTCTCAGGAAGCTGATTTAGACGCAACAGAAGTAAGTAGTTACATGCTGCTGCAGCACCAAAGAGCTGGCCGGGCAGAGGTTAGCCAACTGGTTGGCAAGCTACATAAGTTAGCTGGCTTGCTAAAGTGTTGGTGAAGCAGCTCATGTTAATGTTAGGTAAAAATTCAGGTTAGAAGTGGTCAGTTTCAGAAATAAACGGTTTCAGACAAGGCATGCTACACAGTTACAAAAAAGCCAGGAAACGTAAAATCACTCTTTCCGTGTGTGTTAGCTAGCTTATGTGTTTGGAGTTGTAGCTAACCTTAACCACTGTTTTGAAGGAGCAATTTCCACTAGCTAATGTGGTTGTAGCACTAAGCACAACCTTATCCATAACCATTTATTGTACAACGTGAGCTCTCTCACCACCATAGCTAGCTAGCTAACACAAGTAGCTTGCAGGCTAACTGACTGTCATTTGTCCAAGCTGGAGGTTCTTTCGGCATCAACTCACTAAGGGCAGGAAAGGTTCTGTGGAACTTCATACTACTGGAGACACTGAGATTCTAAAGGGGCAATGACTTCCCACCCATTTCCACCCATTCAAATTGCACTTTAGTTGTAATTCAGTTGATGACCTAGTTTGACAAATTTTGGGTCAAAATACCATAGTAGGAACAGTCAAGCACATGAATGATTAGGCACTAGACATCTAACTACTAACCACTACTAATTGGGATTGAACACAAATATAAGCATTATTGGCCAAAAAAATTAGTATGCAGTAAAAACACTGGTGACTTCCCAAGGAGAAAATCAATCCTGTCCCTGACTGCGTTCTTACTTTCTGCAGTACCAGCAGATAAACTAGCCTGTAGTAAGGGTCAGGGTCAGGCAATAAACCTTTGTACACTCAATAATTTTCCCAATTATGTGGTAACTGTCAGGCCTAAGAGCCTCTCTTCTGTGCCCAAGGCCCTCTAGACAGAGATGGATTCTCCTAGCGTGTTCTAATGTTATTAAGAGCCAAGTGCAGTATAACTACTTCTACCAAAATAAGAAAAATGTCTAAGTGTACAAGAGCAAAGTAAAAAAAGACTTCAGTCGCTGAGTTCTTGTGGTTCTTTAATTGAGTGGCAAGATGTTTCCCGGACAACCACAATGCAAAGATCATCGCAAAATATTTTATATCCTATTTGGGGTGATGAAGTAATCACCCCTCCGCTTCTATAAAATTCTATACCATCATAGTTCATCATTTCTTCACTTTTCCTTGGGAACCCTTATTTACAAACATACATGATGTATGTTTTTTTTTTTTTTAAATATATCTTATCTTAGCTGTGCCAGGATGTTCCACTCTCCCAAGAGCATTGGCTTTTGACTGATTGCATTGTAAATTCACCTACTCCAGAGGCTTATCATCTCAAGGACATCTATCTCATCTATTTTATCATTTCAAGGACAGCTTCTTTGTTCTCACACAGCTGCATCAGCAGATTCTCACAAACTTCTAGAGGCCTCTTTGTTAAGAGGGCACTCTGGTGTCCAAGTTCCCACACAAACTGAGGCCTACTCCCATGCAGGGTAAGGCCTATCTTACAGTGTGAAGATTACTATTCTTTTGGTTAATAAATGCTTATTGTTAGAGCTATCAAATATAATGTTTACTCATTCAAAACATCCAACATAACTCAAGCATGCAAACATTCAAAAGACAGCCACAATGATAACCTTACTTTTGGAAGTGGTTTCGCAGGCTTGCAGTGCAGCCCCCCCACAAATTTGAAGTTTGGCAGGAATGGTCGTGGATACTCAAAGTCCCAGTAAGTTCTGATTAACCAGATGTCCGCTTTTCCCATAGTGTCACATAGCGTTGTGGGTTTACCTATGAAGTAAAGAAGCAAAGATGATGTGATACTAGATCAGTTCCCTGCTGTTACTTTAATGTTTCACAAAAATGCTAGAAAAAGTGAGGCTATTTTTTTCTGCTCCTAATTTCCTAGTACACTGGAAGACAGGAGCAACTGATGCTTAAGTTCAAACATTTTCAGCACTACCATGAGCTATGAGCACAAAGTAAAACATGCCAAAAGCTTAAACACCCCTTACCCATTACTCTGGTGTAATACTTATCAAACATGAATATCATGTGCAGTTTGAAAATTGCTGTGTGAGCAACATATAACAGCACGTTCTCTAACCGCTCTATGAAATCCATGTGGTCAGTGAGATGTCCTTGGGTTGCAACAGTGGGGACATAAGACGGTGGTGCAGGCAACTGACCGCACAGTCTCTCCATACTGTACGCCAAAGACAGTCGAATAGACACCAACTTAGGCAAGCCAAGGGTCTCTGCCAACAGATTACTGCATGGCAAGATGGGATCATACAGCAGTACATCAAAGTGTGATTCCCTAAGCGAAGCAATGAGCTCTTGATTTAGCAGCATCCCTTCACATGCTGCCTCAAAATAATGGTCAAACTCAGACATCATGTTCCAAAACACCATCAGAGTCCGAATCCCAGTTACAGTCTTGTTCATCCAAGCAATGATGAAGTTCTGCCACATGTTCTGTGCATCTTGTTGTTCCATGTTGATCTTAAAAACAATGTATTTGAAGTTCTCCTTTTGCGTGTAATTGATTGAAGGTGAGGCAGTGTGCCCAAGAACAGTCACGCTGTGATTCCGAGCGACCAGTTCATCCACGATTACGCGCATATTGTGCCAGTGACTGTAATCACCAGGGACCACCAGTATGTTACCACCGAGAGTGATTTCAGACCTGATTAGTAGCAAAGCCACCAACGGGAGAAGATGTCTGTATATCATAATTGCAAGCTCCCTGACTACTTGCTGCCTCTGCTGTCAACCTCACACACACCACTGGAAACCTCAACCTTTAACTCTAAGTCACACAGAACTGGGATATACAAAGGGTGAGTGTACATTCACCAGACTGTTTGCTCTATGCACCGCCTCTAAAAAGTCCATAAACTTAAACTGCTGGGTCTCATTAGCACAAGCTTATCATTTCCCATGTACTACTCCCACCTGGAAATTTAGCCTATACAAAAGCCGGATAAGCACCACTTAACACCTTTAATAAATCAAGCGGAAAAGAACACAATCTATAAAGCCACCATGACAAAAATCAAGTAATTGAAGCAAATATTTGAAGCTATCATAGGCTGTTCAGGATGACTGCGGAAAGCTGCCCCAGAACATGTCAAAATGAGGACCTGACCAGTTGACCAAATTTTATTCACACCACGCCAGATAATGCTGTGATAAGATATGAAAAGGCTCCAATTTTGACACAGATTTGAAAAAACTGACATTTCCAAGCACAGGAGCTGAGATTACTGACTGGTATATTAAGGGTTGATTTCTTGGACAAGCATTAAGACTACGTTTTTCTTTCAGTAGATAATCGCCATCCACAATGTTGCGTAGTCCAAGACTTGATCTCTATCCAGTAAAAACAATGTTTTGTGTCACTGCCTACAAAAACACACGTTCTTTCTTTTCACAATTTATGTTATGCAAGGTCATTCATATAGTTGAACCACATGAGGGCACTGAGGTGTCCGTTGGTTCTCATAGTTTCTCAAACCTTTTAACAACATGTGAATTAATTACGGTTCAAAGCAGTGCAGACATTTGTAAAAAACAAACAAATTAGGTGCCAAAACAAAATGGCCTTGGTGCTGTGAGTTAACTCAGAAAATCAGACATCATGTTCCAAAACAGCAACAAACTCTGAATCCTGGCAATAATCTGATTCATCCAAGCATTGGTAAGGTTCTGCCATGTGGTTTGTGTATCTAGTTTTTCCATGTTGATCTTAAAAACAATGTATCTTAAGTTCTCCTTCTGCATGTAGTTGACCAAAGCTGACACTATGTGGATAAGAACAGACACATTGTGATTTCAAGTGACCAGCTCATTCACAATTATGCACATGTTGTACCAGTGGCTGGTACACCAAGAACCACTAGTATATTACCACAGAGTTATTTAAGACCCGATTAGTAACAAAGCTACCAACGGGAGAAAATGTATGTATATCATGGTAGCAAACTATCTGACAGCTATACAACTACTTGTTGCCTCTACCGCCCAGCTCACACAGCCCTGAAAACCTCATCTTTGAACTTTGATTAAGTTGTACTGAACTGTTACAAGGGAAACAGGGTGAGTGTACATTCACCAGATTGTTTGCTATATGCACCGCATCTATTTAGTCCATTAACTTAAACAGCTGCTAAGGCTTATGAGAACAAGGTGATCAAGCTGGAAATTGGTACATACAAAACTTGCTATACAAAAACTTGCCAGATAAACATTTTTAAAACCAGCATGACTTAACACCTTAACAACAAGCACAACCGGACAAAGAACATTGTAAGACTGTTCTACCAAGCACCGGAGCTGGACTCGGAAGTTACTGGATGATGTATTAAGGGTTGATTTCCTGGACAGAGGTTAAGCCTAGTCCTGGTCTGCATTTTTCTTTCAGTGGATAATCCCCATCCCCAATGCTGTGTAGTCTCAGACAAGACTTCATCTTTATCTGCTAAAAATGACATTATGTGTCAGTACCTACAAAAACACACATCTGTTCTTTCTGTAATTTAAGTTATGCCAGTTTATTCATATAGTTGACCCAGATGAGGGCACTGAGGTGATCTCCTTCTTGCCCTCCTTCCCTTCTCCACCCCGCTATTACCCTTTGGCCTCCTTTAAGGCCTGACTATGTTTGTTCTATGTACCTCATTATTTGTAAGTCGCTTTGGATAAAAGTGTCTGCTAAATGTAATGTAATGTAATGTAATGTAATGTGACGGTTTTTCAGACCTTTTAACAATATGTGAAATAGTTACGGTTTGTAGGCATCTGTAAAAAAAAAAAACAAATAAATTACTAGCCAAAACAAAAAGGCCTTGGGGCTTTCTTACCTGTTATTTTGGTGTAATACTTATCAAACATTAGCATAATTTGCCGTTTGAATACTGCTGTGTGAGCAACATACAATAGCACATTCTCTACCCGCTGTATGAAGTTCATGTGGTCAGTGAGATGCCCTTGAGAAGCAACAGCGGGCACATACGACGGTGGTGTTGGTAACTGACCGCATAGTCTCTCCAAACTGTATGCTAAAGTGAATCGAATAGACAGCACCTGGGGGAGGCCGAGATTCTCTGCCAATAAATCACTGCATGGCATCATGGGATCAAATAGAAGCACATCAAAGTGTGATTCCCTGAGTGAAGCTATGAGCTCTTGATTAAGCAGCATTCCTTCACAAGCTGCTCCAAAATATTCCTCAAATTCAGATAGTATGTTCCAAAACAATGACAAAGTCTTAATCCCGGTGACGGTCTCGTTCATCCACGCATTAATGAAGTTCTGCCACATGATCTCTGTATGTGTTTTTTCCATGTTGATCTTAAAAACAGTGTATTTGAAGTTCTCCTTTTGCATGTAGCTGATCGAAGATGACGCTGAGTGAATAAGAACAGTCACACTGTGATTCCGAGTGATCAGCTCATCCACGATTACTCGCATGTTATACCAGTGGCTGAATTCACCAGGAAGAACCAGTATGTTACCACTGAAAGTGACTTCAGACCCAATTAGTAGCAAAGCTACTAAATGGAGAAAATGTCTGTATGTCATCCTAACAAACTATTTTACAGCTAGACTTGTTGCCTCTACCATCCAGCTCACACCACGCTGAAAACCTCTTCTTTGAACTTTGATCAAGTTGTACTGAACTGGGACAAGGGAAACAAGGTGAGTGGGCTTTCACCAGATCGTTTGGCTCGAAGTTACGCCTCTAATCAGATCATGAACTTTCACAACCCTTATGGGGCTTATAGGTATGAGCTGATCATTTTGTCCAGGCACTGTTCTTACCTAGAAATCAAAGCTATACTAAAACGTGCTAGTTTTGAACTTTTAAAACTGTAGAGCCATTTCATACCTTAAATAACCCAGGCAGAAAAGAACAAGCACCACAGCACAAACAAGACTGTAAAATCAATTTATGAAGCAATCCCTGTATTCTTACACGTGTTTGAAATGATCACAGGCTGTTGAGGATGACTATGGGAAAGGTGCCTTGGTACTTTGTAAAGTGAGAATTTGGCTGGTTGACCTAATTTTGTTCACATCATGCTGGACAACGCTATGATTAGATGAGAAAAGGTTTCAACTTTCACACAGAATTCAAAAATGTACATGACCAAGCACAGAAAATGTACCTAAACCGAGGTTACTGGCTAGTATATTTCCCAGAGAGGGATCAAGCCTGGTGCTGGACTACACTTTCCTTTCTGTAAATAATCTCCATCCAAAATGCTGAATGTGTAGTCCAGGACTTAGTCAGATCCTTCAAAAACATACATTCTTTCCGCACTTTACGCTATGCAAGTTCTTTAATATGGTTAATCCAGATGAGGGGACTGAGGTTTCAGTTGTTGCCCTTAGATTCTCAGACGTTTTAACAATAACAAAAGATGCCAAAACAAAGGAGGCCTACCTTACCCATTTTTTTGGTATAAAACTTATCATACGTTGACATTGCTTGCAGTTTAAATACTGTGGTGTGAGAAATGTACAGCAGCACATTCTCTAACCGCTCTATGAAGTCCATGTGGTCAGTGAGATGTCCGTGGGAGGCAACAGAGGGCACATACGAAGGTGGTGTTGGCAACTGACCACACAGTCTCTCCATACTGTATGCAAAAGTGAGTCGAAGAGACACCACCTGGGGCAAGCCGAGGGTCTCTGCCAATAGATCACTGCACAGCATCATGGGATCGTACAGAAGCATGTCAAAGTGCATCCCTCTAAGTGAAGCTATTAGTTGTTCGTTAAGGAGCATTCCCTCACATACTGCCTGAAGATAACTCTGAAATCCAGACATCATTTTCCAAAACAAAGACAAAGTCTGAATCCCAATTGCCGTCTGATTCATCCAAGCATTGATGAAGTTCTGCCACATATTAATTGCGTCTTGTTGTTCCATGTTGACCTTAAAAACAATGTATTTAAAGTTCTCCTTTTCCATGTGCTTGACCGTAGGTGTGGCAGTGTGCACGAGAACAGTCACGCTGTGATTCCGAGCGGCCAGTTCATCCACGATTATGCGCATGTTGTGCCAGTGGCTGTATTCACCAGGAAGCACCAGTATTTTACCACTAAGAGTGATTTTAGACCCACTTAGCAGCAAAGCCACAAAGGGGATGAAGTTGCTGTTAACCATCATATCTGAATTTACAGCCAGACTACTTGTTGCCTTGTTACAGTCAAGCTTGCATATCCCTGAAAACCTCATCTCTGGGCTTCCTGATTTTAGTGATACTGAACTGGGACAAAGGAGAAGGGGTGGGTGCACTTTCACCAGATAGTGTTTGCTCTACACTCTGCCTCTTATCAGTCCCAGAGCTCATAAGTACAAGCTGATCTTTTTTCCAAGCTCTGTTTTTACCTGGCTATATAAAAAATTGCCAGAGTTGCCAAGCACTTTTAAAACTCCATCACCACTTGACACCTTTAATAAATTAAGCAGAAAAGTAAAAGCACCACTGGACAAAGAACTCGGATGGCTATGAAGCCATCGTGACTAATCTTGCAATTGTTTGAAGCAGAAGTCACATGCTGTTCAAGATGACTGTGGGAAAGGTGCCTCAGGACCTGAAAGTGAGGATATGATCCCATTTTGTTCACATCGTGAGAAATAATGCTGTGAATAATGAGACAAACTTGAAAAATTTACAATATCATGTACAGAAAATATACTTTATCTGAGGTTACTGGCTGCTACATTAAGGTTCAGATGCCAGGACAGGGAGCAAGCCTATTCCTCGGCAATATTTTCCTTTCTGTAGATAATCTCTATCTAAATGCTGTAGTAGGTGTCAGCTCCTTCAAAAACAGAGTTATTTCAAGCCCACTGAGCAGCAAAGCCACTAATGACAAGATGTAGCTGTTTACCATCATAGTAAACATCATTTACCAATAAATACTCTCTGATTACTTGTTGCCTCTACAGTCAACCTTGCACATTCCTGAAAACCTCATCTCTGAGCTTCCTGATTTTAGTGATACTGAACTGACAAAGGAGATTGGGTGAGTGCACTTTCACCAGATTGTGTTTACTCTACACTGTGCCTCTTGCCTCAGTCAATGAACCCACATAAACCCTGGTATGACAACTGGCTCACATCATGAATTATTCATGATTATTTTTTTCTTAAGACTAAACTGAAATTTCAAAGAACAATTTTAAGTCTGCCTCACACCTTAAAAAAAAACATGCGTGGAAATAATCTTGCACGTCTTTGAAAGTGATTATCCCAGGCTGCTCAGGACAAGTGTGGTAAAGGAACCTACTTGACAAAATTAGCACACTGATTTATAGGGTACCCAAGGTCATGTGTTGAGGATCAGGAGAATTAGACTGAAAGTCATGTTTAATTTTTTCCTCATTGGCATTATTTCTAAAACCTGTAAACGAAACCTTTAAAACAGAAGGAGAATGTGCACGCCTAGCAAGAATTAAAAAAAGGAGATTGTCATTTACCCATTATTTCAGTAAACAGGTTATGCCATTTTGTTTTGACCACGAGACTGAACACAAAATCTTGAAAAATATAAAAAAAAAAGTTTTTCAGTCTCTGAGGAAAATCCATTTGATCTGTGTACCCGAGGGCAGCCCCTGGCACGTAGGAGGGTGGTGTTGGCAGCTGTCCGCAGAGTCGCTCCATGGAACTCCCAAAAGAGAATCTCAGACTGACGACAAATGGCAGGTTCAGTTTCTGGGCCAGCAGTTCCCCACAGAAAACCATGGGGTCAGTTAGAAGGACCTCGAATTCTTCCTTATTCCACTTCTCCATTAGATCTTTACGAGCAAAGAGATTTCGGCAAAAGACATCATTCTGCTCTGATAGCACATCGATGAGTCCCTTGATCTTCAGAGAAGCCTGGATAATGTTGTCATTTGGCAGGTCATAGGTAAAATACTTTACAAATTTTTCAAAACTCTCAATGAAGTCCTGCTTGGTGTGGGGCACCTGAATAATGTCCACATTATAGCCCGGAGACTGAGTCGTCTTCACAAATGGTGTAGCACTGTGGGTAACTACAGTTATATTGTGTCCTCTTGCGATCAGCTCTTCTATGATGACTTTGACATTCAGCCAGTGGCTAAATTCTCCTGGCCAGATGAGGATCTTTCCTGCCAACACACAGCGTGGAGCCTGGCCCAGGGTGAGAAGAAGCAGAAGGCAGAAAGCAGCTCGCTTGCATGCTGTCATGGTGGAAAGTTGAACCAGGTGCCTCAGCACACAATTTTAAAAGGCAGCACGTCTATAAGCACACACATTGCACAAGCCACAAAAGAACAGACTGACCTTTATATCCTGATTTCTGCTGATGACATGGTTATGTCACATTGTTTTTCTCCTGCCTTTGACGTGCCAAAAGGCATCATTATTCAAAAAGAGTTTGTGAGTGCCAAAAGTATGTGGACCTACAGGATTAGCAGTTAATTTGAAGGTGAAATTAGAGTCAGGTGTTTTCAATCAATGGGATGACAATCAGTGTGAGGGGGCACCCTGTTTTATTTTAAAAAACAGGGATCTATCAAAGTCTGCTCTTCACAACACGTTTATGAAAGTGTATCATGGCCTGAACAAAGGACATTTCTGAGGACCTCAGAAAAAGAGTTGTTGATGCTCATCAGACTGGAAAAGGTTACAAAACCATCTCCAATCCACAGTCAGATTGTGTACAAATGGAGGATATTCAAGACCATTGTTTCCTTCCCCAGGAGTGGTCGACCAACAAAGATAACTCCAAGAGCAAGGCGAGAAATATTCGGCGAGGTCACAAAGGACCGCAGGGTAATTTCTAAGCAACTGAAGGCCTCACTCACATTGTCTAATGTTGATGGGTCCACCATCAGGAGAATACTGAACAACAATAGTGTGCATGGCAGCCACTGCTCTCCAGAAAGAACATTGCTGCTCATCTGCAGTTTGCTAAAGATCATGTGGACAAGCCAGAAGGCTATTGAAAGAATGTTTTGTGGATGGATGAGACCAAAATAGAACTTTTTGGTTTAAATGAAAAGCGTTATGTTTGGAGAAAGAAGAACACTGCATTCCTGCATAAGAACCTTATCCCATCTGTGAAATGTGGTGGTGGAAGTATCATGGTTATCATCAGCTTGCCATCATTGATGCAACAATGATTTCTGAATTATATCAGAGAATTCTAAAGGAAAATGTCAGGACATCTGTCCATGAACTGAATCTCAAGAGAAGGTGGGTCACGCAGCAAGACAACGACCCTAAGCACACAAGTTGTTCTACCAAAGGACGGATAAAGAAGAATAAAGTTAATGTTTTGGAACGGCCAAGTCAAAGTCCTGACCTTAATCCCATCGAAACATTGTGGAAGACCTGAAGCGAGCAGCAACATCCCAGAGTTGAAGCTGTTCTGTACGGAGGAATGGGCTAAAATTCCTCCAAGCTGGTGTGCAGGACTGATCAACAGTTACCGGAAATGTTTAGTTGCAGTTATTGCTGCACAGGGGGGTCACACCAGATACTGAAAGAAGGTTCACATACTTTTGCCACTCTCAAATATGTAATGCTGGATCACTTTCCTCAATAAACAAATGACCAAGTATAATATTTTTGTGCCATTTGTTTAACTGGGTTCTCTTTATCTACTTTTAGGACTTGTGTGATTCTAAAGGGTTCACAAACTTTCAAGCATCACTGTATTTTCACTCCTGTCCTTTGTTTTGGCCCAATCCCATTTCTTCTTTTTACCCCTCCCCCTTGAAACTGAGTCACAAGGCATAGTGGTTGAAATCTTTCCACTAGGAAATGAGACAACCCTTCAAGAACCGGATACGTCATCAGTTGTCGTCAGCGACTTTTACGTGAACAGGCGAGACGAGGTTTTCCGGCCATTTCCAACATGCCGTCTCCAGCTGTGGTGATCTCACTTGTGTGAGATGAATCATATTTAAAATAGCCTGGACAAATAATCAGGACGTGTTTTCCTGCTTTGTCTCCATACTATAGCAACAATGGTATATCACATTGACATTTGCCATTTATCCGAAGGAGAGCGAAAAGCAGGCCGCTCGCGATTCAACCACAACTTCAGTTTTACGTGTCAATCAATCAAACGAATCACCGAATAAAAAAAAGGAGCACAAACAAAAAACTACATCACTTCATTGACAGCTACTAGCCCTGCTCTGTAGGCGACCCTGCCAGTCTGCAGTGACTGCAGAGGAGGGTAAAGTTCAGTTCCTCACTGCTTAAATACATATAGGGCATTAAACGCCTTCAAAGAGGGGGGACAATTATTTATTATCACCTGCCTCTAATTCTTCAGTGATATGAAGCTGACGTCAGCTATTTGCTAGCTTCTTTTTTTTTTTTTTTTTCTGTTCCACCTTAAATGGAGCTGCAGTTCTGACACTCCAGGCACCAGAATGTAACTGCTGCACTATTTATGGTGGAACAGGAAATTTAGCCAGCTAGCTACCAAGACATCAGCAAACTACTGGCAATTTTTATGCTTGTTATGAAGAAAATTGCCATAATATATTGAAACATTAATCTAAGATAATGCAATGTTTGTCGTCATTTTTAACAGAGAAAATACTCGCATTACTCAGGTTTCTTTGGTTGCTTTAGCAAAAATATAAAATCTGCTTAAATCACATCCTACAGTGGTGCCACAGTAATCCCTGCAACACTAGTCAGTATCTCTACCTTTATTGTGCATGAAACTGACAAGAGGCAAGGGATACAGAGCGGGAGCCTGTTTGCTTTACATATGTCCTTTTCAGCTCCATAAACCCTGATGTATGACCTTGCAGTCAGGTGAAAGGCTAGAGTCACCCCTCATCCATAATGGGCCCATTAGTGTAAATGTTGAAGAAAAAAAATGTTACAAGAATTCAATTTTATAAAGAATTCAAACGAAGAAGCTGCTTTCAAAACAGAAAGATGTGCATGCTTAGCAAGACTTGAAAAAGGGGATCATTGTTTACCCATCATTTCAGTAAAGAGGTGATCCCACCTCCTAGTCACAAGACGGAACACAAAATCTTGAAAACGATAAAACAAGAAATTGTTCAGTCTCTGAGGGAAACCCATTTCATCCGTGTACCCGAAGGCAGCCCCCGGCACGTAGGAGGGTGGTGCTGGCAGTTGTCCGCAGAGTCGCTCCATAGCACTTCCAAAAGAGAATCTCAGACTGATGATAAATGACAGGTTCAGTTTCTGGGCCAGCAGTTCCCAGCAGAAAATCATGGGGTCAGTTAGAAGGACCTCAAATTCTTCCTTATTCCACTTCTCCATTAGATCTTTACGAGCAAAGAGATTTCGGCAAAAGACATCATTCTGCTGTGACATGAAGTTGATGAGCTCCTTGATCTTCAGAGAAGCCTGGATTATGTTGTCATTTGCCATGTCATACGTCCAGTATTTTATAAATCCATCCATTCGGTCAGTGACGTCCTGCTTGGTGTGGGGCACCTGGATAATCTCCACATTGTAGCCCAGAGACGGAGTTGTGTTCACTGATGGTGTAGCACTGTAAGTAACTACAGTCACATTGTGTCCTCTTTCGATTAGTCCCTCTATGATTACTCTAAAATGAAACCAGTGGCTAAATTCTCCTGGCCAGACGAGGACCTTTCCTGCTGTCACACAGTGTGGAGTCTCGCCCAGAATGAGAAGAAGCGAAAAGTAGAAAGCAGCTCGCTCGCACGCAGTCATGGTCAAAAGTAGAACCAGGCACCTTATCAAACAATTTTAAAGGCAGAATGTCGATAAGGACCCAGTGAGAAGCCAGGAGCCCCAAACTGAACCACCCACCACACAGAAAAAAACTGACCTTTATATCCTGATGCATTATGCATTAGTCTTATAATGCTTTCCAAAGGGATACTTTTGAGGAATCTGGCTAAAAGTCATGTCTTTAGATTAGTTGCTTACTAAGGCATACTGTCTACCACAAATTAATCAGCAACTAATATGTAACCCACCAAAGGGTCTTTACGGTTCAAGGATTTACATTTACATTTACAGCATTTAGCAGACGCTCTTATCCAGAGCGACTTATAGAACAAGAGCGACTGCTAGAAACAAATATGTCACTGCAGACACCAAGAGAAAAAGAAACAGAATTGAACGCAGAACTCTGTGCCATTCAATGCAATACAATAACAATAAGATACAATACAATAAACTACAATACAGAGTGCAGTACAATACATTTTTGGATTTAGGATTAAGCTGTCAACTGCATCCCACTGCAAGATGGAAAGGCAAAATTCTGGAAGTATATCTGCCTTAAAGGGATACTCTAGCCAAAATAAAATATGTAACAATCACTACATCTGTAGTAACCATGCTTGAACTACATTCTACCGTTTTGCCACAGTAATCAGCCCATGTGTTAAACACAAGGCCCATGGGCCAAATCAAGCCTGTGGCACAGTTTTATCTGGCCCTCAAAGTAATTTTGATTTTCCATTCATTTTAGCCTGCATCACAATGCTCTGCTCTACAATCCTCAGCATCCGCAGTATCCCCAGCATGCATACGACACTCAGCAGCTCAGAAAATCATCCCAAGAATTAATGAACTTGGAGCAAAGAAAAGATGCCAGGTGTCTAGATCAAGCACATGGGCAGGTTTGAAAGATCGACCTTCTGGGAATATTTAAAGAGGTTTCTATAGCCCTGTAGTCTATTGTATATACATATTTCAAGTACAACCCAATTCTAAACAAGGCGCTGTGTAAAATGTAAATACATGTAAATAAAATCAGAATGCAAAGATTTGCAAATCTCATAGAGCTATATTTTATTCACAATAGAAGACAGAGCCCATATCAGAAAAGTATAACATTTTACCATTTCAAGAAAAACATTAACTCATGTAGAACTTGATGGCAGCAATGAATTTCAAAAATGGGACAGGGGCAACAAAAGGCCGGAAAAGTAAGTGGCACTAATAAAAACTGGAGGGGTAACTAACTCATATGACTGGGTAGAAAAAAAGCTTTCTAGACATGGAGAGTCTCTCAGAAGCAAAGACGGGCAGAGGTTTCTCAATCTGCCAAAAACTGCGTCTAAAAAATATGGAACAATTTCAGAAAAATGTTTCTCAAGGTAAAATGGCAAATACTTTGGATATCCCACCATTTACAGTACATAATATCATCAAAAGATTAAGAGAATCTGGAGAAATCACTGTATGCAAGAGACATGGCTGACAGTCAATATTGGATGCTTGTCATCATCGTGCCCTCAGGCGGCACTGCGTTGAAAACAGGCATGATTCTGTACTGGAAATCACTGCATGGGCTCAGGAACACTTCCAGAAATAATCATCTGTGAACACTGTTCGCTGTGCAATCAACAAATGCAAGTTAAAGCTGTATCATGCAAAGTAGAAGCCATATGGCAACACGATCCAGAAACGCTACCATCTTCTCTAGGCCAAAGATCATTAAAAATGCTCTGTGGTCAGATGAATCAAAGTTTTAAATTCTTTTTGGAAACCAGGGGTCGTTTCCTGTGGACTCAAGAGGAGACGGACCCCCCAGCTTGTTATCAGCGCAAGTTCAAAAACCTGCATCTCTGGTATGGAGTTGCATTAGTGCCTATGGCATGGCAGCTTACACATCTGGAAAAGCACTGTGCTCCCATCCAGACAACGTCGACGACTGGAGCCTGACACATGAACACTAAAGAATGCAGGTGCACCACATTGCATGAGGATGGTGGGAGGACACAAGACAGCTCCTGCGATAGGTATCATGGTGGTCAGCAAATGCAGTCAAATGTAAGTCTTTCAAACGTACCTGGGGACTTGATCTAGTCATCTCACATCTTTTCTGATGCAAGTTCACTAATTCTTGGGACCAGTTTCTGAGCTGCTGAATGTTCATAGTGTTCACAGTTGAAATGCAGGTAGTGTGTTTGCTGATGTGACATGTGACATCCCATAGATTTTCGCTTGGGGCAAAGGGGTGTCAACACAAATTATGTTGCTGTGCATGGTTATCACAATGTCTAACACAAATATAGACATTTTTTACTGTATTTTTGGGTGTTTGTTATGTTGAGAATAGTAAAACTGTGGTAAATCTAGGACTACTTTGCCTTATAACACTCTATATGTATTTCTCCACCAAGTGAGGCTTTTAAAAATACACAGACTCACTTTTTTATGCATTTTTGTGACCGATGAACATTTTTGCACTATAAACTACATGAGTCCTTTTTAGCATCTCGAAGTCTCGAAGATTAGGAACTGATGGTACACTCTGAACAACATATGAAAAATGATAGCTGTGGGAGAAAGGCCAGCACAAAGGCCAGCGCACCCCCCGATTATGCAACTGGGATGTGAACCTTGTCATGAAAGGGATTATTAACGGTTGCCTGTGAGAAATTTATAGTGAGTTAAAACCAAACCAGTACAGCTGCGTGTGATTCAAACTGCACAATACAGCACTGAGATTAATGAATGATTTCCCTTCCAGACCTTCTATTTAGCAATTATTCAGGACAAAGTTTAGGGTTATTCTGTGAAAACTGATGCCTGTTCCTCATTACTTTTAATGCACTTTACAATTTGACAAAGAATAGGCTTAAAATCAGGTGAGTGGCTGAGGTCACAATTAAAGGGTGTACCCTATATTCTTCATGTATTTTAACATTTTCTCTCTTGTGTCCACTTCTGGGTTTCTGGGTGGGTTTATGTACCAAAAATAGTTGTAATTTATATTTATACAAAACATTTTACCCAAATAGACTTTTTATCCAAAATACTTTTATCCCTAAAATAAAAATATGAAGATGTCTTTTTTGGAAAGCATAATATGTAAATGAGCTGTGTTCTGAATTGTGTTGCCCTGTATTGTGTTTCCTTTAAAAACAGCCTTGAATGAAACTTCAATGCGAATGGGTGAGGCTAAACAGCTGCAGGCTGAATTAGTGGATCTATGTAAATGGATTGGTTTTCATGAAACATTATATGGCTAATTCACTCAATTTAGTTTTTGACATATGAACTGCATGAACTGGAGCGCTGAACATAAACTTTTGAATTTTTAGCCATGTTTACACACCTCATCAAAATCTTTTATTAAAAATAGGAAAAATCTAAATTCCGACAAATGTGGCATTTAAAACTGCTGCTGCTGAAGTACATCCGAGTTTTTCGAATCCTCTTTTCACGTTAATGCTTTTGTGTCAACTTCCAAGCGATGTACTTGCTTAATTTGGATGGCACTTAATATGCCTAGGAGACCAAGAACAAGTGCTAGCGCATTTTCTTCTGCACAAGAAACGATTTTCTGAAAACTACTGCAGAAATTACAACGTGGAAAGAACAACTCAATTGGGAAACCAACGATCATTGCTTACCAACAATCTCTGCATACAAGGAATCCCACTTTATTGCAGTCACAAGACTGAACAGAAGATCCTGAAAGAGATTAAACAAAACGTTTTTGAGTCTCTGAAGGAAATCCATTTGATCCGTGTGACCAATGGTGACCCCGGGCACATAGGAGGGAGGCGCTGGGAGCTGTCCGCAGAGTCGCTCCATGGAACTCCCGAAAGAGAACCTCAGACTGATGATAAATGGCAGATTCAGCTTCTGGGCCAAAAGTTCCCCACACATATTCAAGGGGTCAGTCAGAAGGACCTCAAATTTTTCTTCACGCCACTTCTTCAGGAGATCTTCACGTGCAAAGAGATTCTGGCACAAGGCACGGTTCTGCTCTGTACCTGAGTCAATGATTTCCTTCATCTTCAGCGAAGCTTGAATTATGTTGTCATTTTGCAGTTCATAAATCCAGTACTTTACAAATGTATCCATTTGGTTGATGACATCCTGCTTGGTGTGGGACACCTGGATAATATCCACATTGTAGCCCAGAGATTGAGTTGTCTTCACTGATGGTGTAGCACTGTGGGTAACTATAGTTAGATTGTGTCCTCTTGTGATCAGCTCTTCTATGATGACTTTCATGTTGAGCCAGTGGCTGAATTCTCCTGGCCAGATGAGGATCTTCCCTGCTGACACATAGTGCAGAGCCTGGCCCAGAATGAGAAGATGCAGAAGGTAGAAAGCAGCTATACTGCATGCAGTCATGGTGGCAACTACAACCAGACACCTCAGCAGGCAGACTAAAATTTCAAAGACGGAGCGAGAGCATAAATAGCCAGAAATCCAACATTATGCAATGCAGCATCAGAGGAAACCCAGCATAAGATATACGTTACCACCTCAGCCCTTTATCTCCATGGCTGCATCCTCTAGGGGCTACATTTTCTTGAAATGAAGTCACAAAACTCTGATTGCGCTTTGAATTCTACAAACACAAAGCAAGAAGGAGGTGCCTTCTTACAAATCCTATTATTGCATAGTTTTGAACACAGTCTCATTTCCATTTGAGAACAAAGAATTACAGTCTACTAGAACTAAGCACAAATACTTTTTGCATAATACAAGTTCATAACAGTTTAATCTGCAGCATGACATTCTCTTAATGTTCACAACCTCTGATATAATTGGAAAATCCAGTTATTGTATAACTGGCACAGTTTCTGTCCAAAAAATAAGCAAGAATTGACAGGACAGCAGCGTGTAATGGCAGCATGACATTATTGATCACATTTTTTCAGATATTTGCCAAGTCTGCTCTAAAAAAAGGTTCAATATAAGAACAAAAATGGTTCTATGACAACAGTGGAACCTGTTGTTCAGTCAGTACTGCCAAGGGGAGCTGGGGAAGGCCAGAGGGGGACACCAGGCTCAACAGCGGTGCCACAAGCTATGAGGAGAGACCAGAGAAAAGTGACTGGATTCATTAACACCAGTTAGTTGCCAGGTTCCCTGCGATGGACTGGCAACCTGTCCAGGGTGTATCCTGCCGATCGTCCAATAATAGCTGGGATAGACTCCAGCACCTCCCCAGAAGGAGACGCGACACAGAAGATGTGCGTGTGTGCGTGTGTGTATGTGTGTGTAGTTGCCTGGTTTAGTTGAAATGTTAGAGCCAGGTAAATCACCAAACTGTGCTGGATTCCAGCCCTCAGCACCCCACACCTGCTTAAATATAAGGGGGGATGGCAATCCTATGATGTGTGGTATTAGGAACGCCTGGGTTGGCCCATAAATTCAGACCTTATAAGTGCTGCTGGACTGAGAACCAAAAATATCCAGCCAACAGCGCCCTATGGGCAGCGTCCTGTCACCACTGATGAAGGACGCCAACGCAGCAACAGATGGGCCATCATCTCTGACTTTACATTTACAAGGTGGACTGACAAGGAAGGTGTGTCTAGAGTGGACAGTGAGAGGATACAGTGTTTAAATATTGATCCACTCATACCAGCACAACACACACAAAAACGCCACCACCACAACAGCATCACTGCAGTGCTAAGAATGATCCACCACCCAAGTAATACCTGCACTAAGGTGGTCCTGACCATTGAAGAACAGGGTGAAAGGGGGGCTAAGAAAATATGCAGAGAAACAGATGGACTACAGTCTGTAACTGTAGAACTATAAAAGTATACCTATTTGGTAAATGGACCTGATAAAATGGACTGAGTATAGAAAAAAATTGACTTAATGAAGCGACCAGTAAGCGTAGGTCACATTTACTTTTTTAAAGAAAAAGAACGTACCAATCAACATCACGTACTGTTACTCTTGACTCAATTAAAAACATGTGATAGGAAACATGCTGAAAATATACGGCAGGTCAGTTTGTTATATTTCAATCTACGTCTACAAAACAGCAGTTTGGTCAGGGTCCCCAGGTGTTTCCTCGTTTTACTCCTATTCACTCAGTTGAGCCTCTGGTCTCCCTGTTTGCACCCGGTATGTTTTTTTAGACCAAGGATGACCGTCTCCTGATGGGAGAGGGTCTTGAGTGTCACTGAGGGGCATGGGTAGTGAGCAGCCATAGGGGGCTGCTCAACTTGATGACACTGCCGCAGAGGACTATGAAGAGCAGCCAGATGAGGCTGCTCAACTCAATGACAGGGTCGTGAATAGTGGCAAAAGGGGGCTTTTCAACGCGATGACCGTGCCACTGTGGACAGGTTGTCCGAAGAGACTAATAAAGACAGTGCTGGTGAGGTCTTGGGTGAGAAGCCAGAAGTGGCTGATCTAGAGGCCCGCAGGGAATCTGCAGGACCCACCTCATTATCTTGCGGTGTGGCACTAATTTTCAGTGTTGTGTGAGGCAAGGGCGATAAACCAGCTCACTGCAGGCATGAATGGGCTGAAGCATGCATAAAAAGAAATCCTGCAAATTAATAAATAGCCTGAATAAAGTTGAACGATTAATTGATCAATAACTTTGGATAGACTTCCTGTCTTTGCACCTCAACATGCCTGTTTGAATGGCATGCACCCAAAACGGCCAGCAGTTCTCAGCTCACTGTAATGAAAATACAGCGTTCACTTAAACTATGCAAGCTTACATGGGTCTTTACTGAAATACAATTACTACAAAGTGATCCTGAAATCAGTGGTTGCTGCAGCACCCTCAGCACGCCCGCTTTCTGCGTCCCTGCCCTTAAGGACAAGGCCTAGTGGTCAAGGGCATGTTAAAACTGGTAGGAGAACAGGCAAAAGAAGTCCAAGTTAGAACAAGTCATGTAATGACTAAGAATGAACTTCTTAAAGAGCAATTCATCAATTTTTCAAAATGTATGCAAAATTCTATCATTGAGACGTGAACAAGGTCATACAAAGTGGTTTGATGTAAAGGGGCTCATTGTAGGGAAATGTACAGATTTCTCTACAGTGGTGGTGACAGGAACTAGGGATTAAAATGCCTTAAACACAAATTAAGACACTTTATTTAGTGTCCAGCACCACCAGTGAACCTACACGTCTTTTGGGTGTTTATATGTAATGTTGAGAATAGTAAAGTAGTGGTAGTGGGAAATCTATGACTACTTTGCCTTATAACACCCTACATGTATCTCGTCACCATGAAAGGCTTTTAAAAATACACTGACTCACTTTTCTGTGTAACCAATGAACATTTTTGCACAAAAAATCTACATGGGCCCTTTTTAGCACTTGTTTATTTTAATTTAGTGTCTCAAAGACTAGGAACTGGTGGTCGCAAGTACAACATTACACAACTTGACCTTGTTCAACGTATGAAAAATGATCACTGTGGGAGAAAGGCCCACGCACACCCCATCAATTGTGCACCCGTCTCATGTTTGAAGGGGATTATTATCGGTTGCCTGTGGGAAATGTACAGTGAGTTAATACCAAGTTAGTAGAGCTGTGCGTGATTCAAACTGCACAATACAGCACTGAGATTAATGAATGATTGCCCTTCCAGATCTTCTCCTCAGCAATTATTCAGGCTGAATTTAAGGTTATTCCCTGAAAACTGATGCCCGTTACCAATTACTTTAAATGTGCTTTACAATTTGACAAAGTACGGGCTTAAAGTCAGGTGAGTGGCTGAGGTCAGAATTAAAGGGTCCATATTCTACATTCTTTAATATTTTCCCCTTTAAGTCCACTTCTGGCTATGTTTTTGTATGAAAAGCCATAATTATTAATAATTCTAATAATTAATCATGAAAATTATCCAACCTCTATATATATCAATTAGAATTAAACACGCTTTTTTTCTTAAAGCATCTCCAAAACGGTCATTTTATAGGCGAAGACAAAATGGTCTTAACTTGTAAGTTAATGTAAACTGATTTTGGAGCATATCTATCGGTCCATTCATCATAAATTTGTTAAACAATTTAAAGTACAGACAAAATTTGACTAAAATGGAGAGGTATGGAGGTTCATGTTTTTGCACAGTAATGATGTGTACATGAGCTTTGTTCTGTGTTTCATTCAAAAAAACAGCCCCGGTTGAAATACTCCTTATAACTTCAATGTGAATGGCAGGGGCTAAACTGCTGTAGGCGGATTAAATGGATATATAAATGTGTCATTTTATGACATCACAAAAGCAACTGAAAGAATTTAGCTTTTTCATGTATGGACTGTATGAACAGGTACTGAATTTTTTTTGTCCTTTTGTATATTAATGTTTTTGTGTACCGATGAATCAGCAGATCACCAAATGATGTGCTTGCGCTTTTCTTGATTTAGATGGTCTTAATTCGCTCAGGAGACACATTTTTTCTTGCATTTTTTAAAGAAACGATTTACTAAATGTATACTGTAAATTAGAACATGCAAAGAACAACTTAATTGGGAATTGCTTACCCAAAAACTCTGCATACAAGGAATCCCACTTTGCTGACACCACAACACTGAACATAAGATCCTGATAGAGGTTAAACAAAACATTTTTGAGTCTCTGAGGAAAATTCATTTGATCCGTGTGACAAATGGTGACCCCTGGTACGTAGGAAGGTGGCGCTGGGAGCTGTCCGCAGAGTCGCTCGATGACATTCCCGAAAGAGAACCTCAGACTGATGATAAATGGCAGATTCAGCTTCTGGGCCAGAAGATCCCCGCATGTAGTCATGGGGTCAATCAGAAGGACCTCAAATCCTTCCTTATGCCACTTCTCCAGGAGATCATCTCTTGCAAAAAGATTCTGGCAAAAGATGTAATTCTGCTCTGCAATCAAGTCGAAGATTTCCTTCATCTTCAGGGAAACCTGGATTATGCTGTCATTTGCCATTTCGTATGTCCAGTAGTTCATAAATTTTTCCAAACTCTCAACAAAGTCCTGCTTGGTGTGGGGCACCTGGATAATGTCCACATTGTAGCCCGGAGACGGAGTTGTCCTCACTGATGGCGTAGCACTGTGGGTAACTGTGGTTACATTGTGTCCTCTTGCAATTAGCTTGTCTATGATGACTTTCATGTTCAGCCAGTGGCTGAATTCTCCTGGCCAGATCAGGATCTTCCCTGCTGTCACACTGAGCGGAGCCTGACCCAGAGTGAGAAGAAGCAGAAGGTAGAATGCAGATCTCTCACATGCAATCATGGTGGCAACTAAACCAGGTACCTCAGCAGGCAGACTATATTTCAAGTGCAAGGCTTTTGCCTAAAAAGCGAGAATTCCAAAACTGCGCAATCCAACATTGTAACCTTAGCAGTTTACCTCCTTTTCTGTAATCCCATGGGTACAGTGCGTTCTTGAAATCACACCACATGACTCCCAATTCTACAAACACAATGTAAGAACATGGTGTCTTCTTACAAATCCCATTATGCATTAGTAATTACTAACCTGCTGACATACAGCTCAGTTTCGACACAGTGTTATTTTCCACCTGAGAACAGGTTAGCTATATCCATCCATCCATCCATCCATCCATCCATCCATCCATCCATCCATCCATCCATCCATCCATCCATCCATCATCTTCCGCTTCTCCAGGGTTCGGGTCGCGGGGGCAGCATCCTGAGCAATGAGGCCCAGACCTCCCTTTCCCCAGCCACTTCCACTAGCTCCCTGGGAGGGATTCCGAGGTACTCCCAGGCCAGCTGGGCGATATAGTCACGCCAGCGTGTCCTGGGTCTTCCCCGGGGTCTCCTCCCCGGTGGACTTGCCTGTGACACCTCCCAAGCTATATCGAACTACAAACATTTTTCATAGCAGCTTAACCCACCAATAAGCATGACATTCTGTCAATATTCACAATCTTTGTCGTAACTGGAAAATCCTATTATTATATAACAGGCGCAATTTAAGTGCAAAGGAAAAAAAAGGGCTTTCGACCTCATTGTGTCAGAAGAAGGTGAGTTTGGGAAGTGAACTGTTTATGATAGCAGCATGTCCTTTTTTCCAAAGTACAGAATAATTGGAAGTACAATTATATACATTTTTCAGATAATTACTGAGTACCCCCTTAGCCAAAACGATTCTAAATACAACCCCAATTCCAATGAAGTTGGGACGTTTTGTAAAACATAAATCAACCTGTCACGGTTGGTCCCTCCCAGTCCTGTCCATGTGCTCTTGTTTTGGTTGTGTAACTCCGCCCCTGATTGTTTTTACCTGTCCCTCGTTGTTCCATGTATTTAAGCCCTGTGCTTGCCCCTTGCGTTTGCCAGTCTTTGTACCTTTGTATCGTTGTATCTGGTCTTTGTTTGTGTTGGTTCTCGTCATGTCCTACCCTAAATCTGTACGTGTTGGCTCATTGACCCTGGACTGTTCTGACTACGACCCTGGATTTGCCCATAATAAATCTCGCTTATCTCAGCATGTGCGTCCGCCTCCTCGCTCCCCCTTACACAACCTATATTCAATTGAATACACTACAAAGACAAGATATTTAATGTTCAAGTAGATAAACTTTATTGTTTTTTGCAAATATTCACTCATTTTGAATTTGTTGCCTGCAACACGTTCCAAAAAAGTTGGGAGAGGGGCAACAGAAGACTGGGAAAGTTGAGGAATGCTCAAAAAACACCTGTTTGGAACATTCCACAGGTGAACAGGTTAATTGGAAACAGGTGAGTGTCATCATGATTGGGTATAAAGGGAGCATCCCTGAAAGGCTCAGTCGTTCCCAAGCAAGGATGTGGTGAGGTTCACCACTTTGTGAACAACTGCGTGAGCAAATAGTCCAACAGTTTAAGAACAACGTTTCTCAACATGCAATTGCAAGGAATTTAGGGATTTCATCATCTACAATTCATAATATGATCTAAAGATTCAGAGAATCTGGAGAAATCTCTGCAAGTAAGCAGCAAGGCAAAAAACCAACACTGAATGCCCGTGACATTCGATCCCTCAGGCAGCACTGCATTAAAAACCGACATCATTCTGTAACGGATATTCCCACATGGGCTCAGGAACACTTCAGAAAACCACTGTCAGTGAACACAGTTCGTCGCTCCATCTACAAGTGCAAGTTAAAACTCTGCCATGCAAAGTGAAAGCCACATATCAACAACACCCAGAAACACCGCCGGCTTCTCTGGGCCTGAGCTCATCTGAGATGGACTGACGCAAAGTGGAAAAGTGTCCTGTGGTCTGACGAGTCCCTTTTTAGCACTTGTTTATTTTAATTTAGTGTCTCAAAAACTAGGAACTGGTGGTCGCAAGTACAACATTACACAACTTCACCTTGTTCAACGTATGAAAAATGATCACGCACACCCCATCAATTGTGCAACCTTGTCATGTTTGAAGGGGATTATTATCGGTTGCCTGTGGGAAATGTACAGTGAGTTAATACCAAGTTAGTAGAGCTGTGCGTGATTCAAACTGCACAATACAGCACTGAGATTAATGAATGACTGCCCTTCCAGATCTTCTCCTCAGCAATTATTCAGGCTGAATTTAAGGTTATTCCCTGAAAACTGATGCCCGTTACCCATTACTTTAAATGTGCTTTACAATTTGACAAAGTATGGGCTTAAAGTCAGGTGAGTGGCTGAGGTCAGAATTAAAGGGTCCATATTCTACATTCTTTAATATTTTCCCCTTTAAGTCCACTTCTGGCTATGTTTTTGTATGAAAAGCCATAATTAACTATGAAAATGATCCAACCTCTATATATCAATTAGAATTAAATACATTTTTTTTTTATAGTTAATGTAAACTGATTTTGGAGCATATCTATCGGTCCATTCATCATAAATTTGTTAAACAACTTAAAGGACAGACAAAAATTGACTAAAATGGAGATTCATGTGCACAGTAATGATGTGTACATGAGCTTAGTTCTGTGTTTCATTCAAAAAAACAGCCCCGGTTGAAATATTCCTTATAACTTCAATGTGAATGGCAGGGGCTAAACTGCTGTAGGCGGATTAAATGGATATATAAATGTGTCATTTTATGACATCACAAAAGCAACTGAAAGAATTTAGCTTTTTCATGTATGGACTGTATAAACGGGGACTGAATTTCTTTTGTCCTTTTGTATATTAATGTTTTTGTGTACCGATGAATCAGCAGATCACCAAATGATGTGCTTGCTCTTTTCTTGATTTAAATGGTCTTAATTCGCTCAGGAGACACATTTTTTCTTGCATTTTTTAAAGAAACGATTTACTAAATGTATACTGTAAATTAGAACATGCAAAGAACAACTTAATTGGGAATTGCTTACCCAAAAACTCTGCATACAAGGAATCCCACTTTGCTGACACCACAACCCTGAACATAAGATCCTGATAGAGGTTAAACAAAACATTTTTGACTCTCTGAGGAAAATTCATTTGATCCGTGTGAGAAATGGTGACCCCTGGCACGTAGGAAGGTGGCGCTGGGAGCTGTCCGCAGAGTCGCTCCATGACATTCCCGAAAGAGAACCTCAGACTGATGATAAATGGCAGATTCAGCTTCTGGGCCAGAAGATCCCCGCATATAGTCATGGGGTCAGTCAGAAGGACCTCAAATCCTTCCTTATGCCACTTCTCCAGGAGATCATCTCTTGCAAAAAGATTCTGGCAAAAGATGTAATTCTGCTCTGCAAACAAGTCGATGATTTCCTTCATCTTCAGGGAAACCTGGATTATGCTGTCATTTGCCATTTCGTATGTCCAGTAGTTCATAAATTTTTCCAAACTCTCAACAAAGTCCTGCTTGGTGTGGGGCACCTGGATAATGTCCACATTGTAGCCCGAAGACGGAGTTGTCCTCACTGATGGCGTAGCACTGTGGGTAACTGTGGTTACATTGTGTCCTCTTGCAATTAGCTTGTCTATGATGACTTTCATGTTACGCCAATGGCTGAATTCTCCTGGCCAGATCAGGATCTTCCCTGCTGTCACACTGAGCGGAGCCTGACCCAGAGTGAGAAGAAGCAGAAGGTAGAATGCAGATCTCTCACATGCAATCATGGTGACAACTAAACCAGGTACCTCAGCAGGCAGACTACAGTTCAAGTGCACGGCTTTTGCCTAAATAGCAAGAGTTCCAAAACTGCGCAATCCAACATTGTAACCTTAGCAGTTTACCTCCTTTTCTGTAATCCCATGGGTACAGTGCGTTCTTGAAGTCACACCACATGACTCCCAATTCTACAAACACAATGTAAGAACATGGTGTCTTCTTACAAATCCCATTATGCATTAGTAATTACTAACCTGCTGACATACAGCTCAGTTTCGACACAGTGTTATTTTCCACCTGAGAACAGGTTAGCTATTTCAGCACTGGAAACCCTTCTTTGTGGTGCAGGTATGTGCAGGACTAAACAACTGTATGGTTGCAAACATCAGTATTTCTGTACTTTTTAATCGCAGTGATGAGCAATAACGGACTAGTAGAACGAACTACAAATATTTTTCATAGCAGCTTAACCCACCAATAAGCATGACATTCTGTCAATATTCACAATCTTTGTCGTAACTGGAAAATCCTATTATCATATAACAGGCGCAATTTAAGTCCAAAGGAAAAAAATGGCTTTCGACCTCATTGTGTCAGAAGAAGGTGAGTTTGGGAAGTGAACTGTTTATGATAGCAGCATGTCCTTTTTTCCAAAGTACAGAATAATTGGAAGTACAATTATATACATTTTTTTAGATAATTACTGAGTAATTGGAAACAGGTGAGTGTCATGATTGGGTATAAAGGCAGCATCCCTGAAAGGCTCAGTCGTTCACAAGCAAGGATGTGAACAACTGCGTGATCAAATAGTCCAACAGTTTAAGAACAACGTTTCTCAACATGCAATTGCAAGGAATTTAGGCATTTCATCATCTATAATTCATATTATGATCTAAAGTTTCAGAGAATCTGGAGAAATCTCTGCAAGTAAGCAGCAAGGCAAAAAACCAACACTGAATGCCCGTGACCTTCGATCCCTCAGGCAGCACTGCATTAAAAACCCACATCATTCTGTAACAGATATTCCCACATGGGCTCAGGAACACTTCAGAAAACCATCGTCAGTGAACACAGTTCGTCACTCCATCTACAAGTGCAAGTTAAAACTCTGCCATGCAAAGTGAAAGCCATATATCAACAACACCCAGAAACACCGCCGGCTTCTCTGGGCCCGAGCTCATCTGAGATGGACTGACGCAGAGTGGAAAAGTGTCCTGTGGTCTGACGAGTCCACATTTCAGACTGTTTTTGCAAATCATGGACGTCGTGTCCTCCGGGCCAAAGAGGAAAAGGACTGTCCAGATTGTTATCAGCGCAAAGTTCAAAAGCCAGCATCTCTGATGGTGTGGGGGTGTGTTAGTGCCCATGGCATGGGTAACTTGCACATCTGTGAAGACACCATTAATGCTGAAAGGTACATACAGGTTTTGGAGCAACATTTGCTGCCATCCAAGCAACGTCTTTTTCAGGGACGTCCTGCTTATTTCAGCAAGACGATGCCAAGCCACATTCTGCACGTGTTACAACAGTGTGGCTTCGTAGTAAAAGAGTGCAGGTACTAGACTGGCCTGCCTGCAGTCCAGACCTGTCTCCCACTGAAAATGTGTGGCGCATTATGAAGCTCAAAATACAACAACGAAGACCCCGGACTGTTGAGCAACTGAAGTTGTACATCAAGCAAGAATGGGAAAGAATTCCACCTACAAAGCTTCAACAATTAGTGTCCTCAGTTCCCAAACGCTTATTGAGTGTTGTAAAAAGGAAAGGTGATGTAACACAGTGGTAAACACGCCCCTGTCCCAACTTCTTTGGAACGTGTTGCAGACATCAAATTAAAAATGAGCGAATATTTGCAAAAACAATAGTTTATCCATTTGAACATTAAATCTTGTCTTTGTAGTGTATTCAATTGAATATAGGTTGAAAAGGATTTGCAAATCATCATATTCTCTTTTTATTCATGTTTTACACAACGTCCCAACTTCATTGGAATTTGGGTTGTAGGAATAAAAAATTACGTATGACATTAAGCTGAAACTGTTTTGAAGCTACACTGAACTATTTTTTAACTCAGTTTTATTACCCAGTGCAAGTGGGCAAAGGGGCATCAAGCTCAACAGTGGTGACATGGGCCATAGGGAGTGGCCAGAGAAAGGCAAAGAGCCTAATGGTGCTGACAGAGGCTCTCCAACATAAGAGAAGACGGCAATATTCTGCTGTTTGGCTTTAAGGAAAAGAGTAACAACTTGGCCAATCAAATCAGACTTAAAATGACGTAAATTGTAAGCCAGTTGTATCCGACCTTTGTGCCAGTGAAGCTCATCCACGTTTTATGACAGTTCTCTTCAGCAACACAAAACAATATAAAAACAGAAATTATTGCTCATCACTGCAATTATAAAGCACAGAAATACTGATGTTTGGAACCATACAGCTCTTTAGTCCCGCACATACCTGCACTACAAAGAAGGGTTTGCAGTGCTGATATAGCTAACCTGAATAGTATAGCTGAGCCACATTTATAAATCCTTTTCTGGGTTACTGCCCCTGTTACTGTCGCTTACAAGCTGCTACATTACAAGAACATACTGCTGTTGTTGGATTAAAACCTTATATAAACCTTATATATATATATATATATATATATATATATATACCAACGCTGGTGGTATCATGTGATTGGGGGATTGTAACTAGTGGGTGGAATTGGATACAACTAAACTGGGGAGAAAATTGGACAAAATCCGAAAAGAACTGAAACAAAAGCCCACAAAAGTAATGCAACTTATCTGAAAATCTTGGAGCAAATCTGCAAGAAAGAATAGGTGAAAATCTCTTCAAAATGGTGCAGAAAGCTGGCAGAAACTCTAACAGACTTACAGCTGTTACTGCAGCAAAACGTGATACATTCCTGTTTAATAGTCAATAAACTAAAATATTAGCCAATTTGAGTATTTGGAGATCTTCTACAAAAAGGTAATATTGGGAAACAGGCTATAGACTGCATGCATTTGGGATAGCACTTCTAAAGGGGATGAAATCAATAAACTCCTGGAACGCACAAAGAAAGAACAGAACAAAAGAAAAACAGTACAAACTGTAGCTGCAAAAGAAAAACAGTACAAACTGTATATATTTTAATTTATTTTACTTTTAACGTAAATTAATTATTACCAAGGGGAGAAAATATTGGGACAAAAGTGTGCACAATGACCAAAACACTAGGCACTATCTCTACCTTCTGAAAACTACCTCTGACCTGTGACTACACTGCTCATTGGTAGTAAACGGAGGCAAAGGATACAGAGCCTGTTTTACATATGTACTTTTCAGCTCCATAAACCCTGACATCAGGTGAAAGGCTAGAATTAATACTAAAAGTGTTGCTGTGAGTGCATACTGACGTTTTCCTCGGTATGGATACTCTATATGCTTTTCTGTGGAGAAAACACAAATAACTTTGAATTAACGTGCTTGCATTCCTTCCGTCCTTCATTTAAAGGTTATTTGTTATGTAAACAGAAGGCTCTAGGAGGGGTCCCTTAAGAGACAGTGTCCCGACGTTTTCCTCGGTATGGATACTCTAGGCTTACTGAAAGATTCTTAAAGTGACATGCCTCCTTCAATAAAAAAATAAAATAAATACATTATATATAGACTAGTTTTCTATACGGTGCCACCTTGCATTCTGTCACCCCTCGTACATGTCCAGAAATAAAAATATGAACAACGAACAAAATGAACAGTCAAATCTGTCACTTCGCTCAATGAAACTGTAACCCATAAAAACATGCTACATTCTTTTACCCTCAACAACATTCTGACAGGGGAATAATTTTAAGCTTGATAGGCCAACCAGGTAATCTGTATGCAGCACAGAATGTCCAAGTCGATCATGCTCACGTTGGCAGTGTGAAAGCTCTGACCTGTTAACATCAGCACCTAAATTACAATAAAGATGTTCTGCACTGCACATGCCATGTAGTGGCACACTCTTAAAAAAAGATGGTTCTTCAAGGGTCCTTTAGTAAAGGCAGCGGTTCCACATAGAGCTATGGACTTTCACAAGTACCATTTGCATGGTTAAGTGGCTTTTGCATAGTGAAAATGGTTCTTTAGATTGATCGAGAATGTGTTGCGTTGGGTTATGTATGCACATAATGCCAAGCTTGTAACAATATAAAAACCCTTTTTGGTTCTACATAGAACCACTGAAGATCTAAGAGTGTATTGTGTGTGAAACCGGCCTAGTGATGTTCTCTAGCCTTTGCTTGCACTGGCCTGGGTAAATTAAAACCAGACTAGCTCCTTCATTCCACAGCCAAGTGAATGCTTTATAGACAATTAGACAAGCAGATTTGTGGAGATTTCAATGGACCTTATAGAAGTTTGTTTCAACAGACAAGATGTAAAGCTTTTTGAGAAGTAACAAACTATCATTTCAGCCAGCTGAATGTATCATATTGATATGCAGTCATGTTGTTTACATTCATATTCACAGCTTACAGCATGCGCTAAGCAGGAGTTTTAATTACAGAGCTGTAACAAAAATAAAGCAGGCGTTTATGAAACATTTGGCACCTTTTTGTAGTGATAGTTTCTGTTAAGGAAAATGAGGTGAAATGTTGAAACTGAGAAATCGTATTGTTTTGTATTGAAAAATATACGCCTGTTTTAAATTTGATGGCAACAACATGTTCAGCAAAGGTTGTAATGGGGACAACAAAAGGCTGGTAAAGTTGTGTAATGCTAAAAAAAAAAAAAAAAAACACCTATCGGTTGATTGCCAATAGGTCAGTAAAAAAGAGCATCTCAGAGAGGCTGAGTCTTTCAGAAGCAAAGCTGGGGAGGAGTTCACCACTCTGTAAAAGACGAGTAAATAGCTCACCAATTCAATAATAACATTTCTCAACATAAAATAGCTTAAAATTTGCTTTTCATCTTCTACGGTACATAATTCTTTAAAAGATTCAGAGAATCTGGAGAAATCTCTCTATGCAAGGGACAAGGCCAAAAACCAGTATATGCTGGCCCTCAGGCAGCACTTGATAAAAAAACAGACAAGATTCTGTAGAGGAAATCACTATATGGGCTTAGAAACACTTTTGAAAACCACTGCCTGTGAAAACAATTAGTTGCTGCATCCACAAATGGAAGTTAAAACTCAAATACAAAGAAGAAACTACGTAAACAGGATCCAGAAATGCTGCCACCTTCTCTGGGCCCAAGCTCATTTAAAATGGACTGAGCTGAAGTGGAAAAGTGTCCTGTGGTCCAAAAAAAAAAAAATGAACATTTGAAATTCTTTTGGAGATCATGGACACTGTGTCCTCCGGGCTAAAGACCACTCAGCTTGTTATTAGCACACAGCTCAAAAGCCAGTATTCATGATGGTATTGGGGTGCATCAGTGCACCTGGCATGAGTGAAAGCACCATTAATGCTCAATGATATATACATCCTTTGGCAACATGTGCTGCCATCCAGATGATGTCTTTTTGCAGGGAAGGCCTTGATTATTGCAGCAAGACAATGTAAAACCACATACTGCATGTATTACAACAGTACGGCTCTGTATTTAAAGAGTCAAGGGGGCAAAACTGACCTGCCTGCAGTCCAGACCTGTCACCCACTGATATCATTTGGCGCATTATGAAATGAAAACTGATGAAATGAACTGATCAGCAGCTGAAATCCTATGTTAAATAAGAATTGGAAAACATTTTACTTTCAAAATTGCCAGTCTACTTAGTTCACAAATGCGTGTTGTTAAAAGAAGAGGTGATGAAACACGTGGAACGTGTTGGCATCAAATTCAAAATGGGCATATATTTAAAAAAAAAAAAACAATCAAATTTCTCAGTTTCAATATTTGATATGTTGTCTTTGTAAGATTTTCCTTTAAAAATATGGTTGTATTCTATTTTTATTTACATTCTGCATAGCATCCCAAACCTTTTTGGAAACGTGGTTGTAAATAACAAAGTTCAAAGCTTCATATTGTGTTGACAATATGCTCTCAATATTGTCTCTTGAGTGTCTCTCATTTGCTGCCCTTTGTAGAAACCACTGTCAATGATCAAAACAATGTGTCTGGATGCATGCTTTCTGGGTAAAGTAGGCAGGGCTTATGCTATGCTCACCCCCACCCTCAAATGACATGCCGTTTTCCCAAAGTTGCTTATAAATTTTGGGAGCTGCTGACTTTTGGGGTCATTTTGTTAGAGGGCAGTGTGTCGGCATTTTATTTGAAAATGAAGCCAAACCAATCTGTCTAATATTGAATTAAAGCTGCGCAGCACAAAGCATTAAAAATGCAATCAAATCTGAAAACAGATGCACTGGGTGCACCCCTAACCCCTGAGAAACATCTGCACTGATCAATAAGCCAGAGTCATGACAGAACCTGGACAAACAGACTAGTTCCACATTCCACAAGGCTGCATACTTGTTTAACCTGCATAGTGAACATATAAACAGAGAAGCATATGTTTTTGAACTGTGGTGTTGGTGGTCATTTGAGAGTTCTTTGAATTGCAAACAAAAACAAATGGATCCTTGACCAAATCAGGTTTCAGAAGCCCAAACTGAAGCTGAATTTATTTTTGGATGTATTATGAGAAGAACCACTGAAAGAGACATTTATGCTTGAAGGTAGATAGGAAGAGGACAGCCTACAACAAGAAGGATGGAGAGGAATCATGAACAAGCCATTAAAGAGTGAATATGTGAAGACCCAAACAGAACACAGGATATTCTGCAATAACACTATCTATTTGGTCACCAGGAGTCAGAATGAACTTGAAGGCACTTATTTACACCCCTAATGGTGGTATTATTTCCAAAGCCTGCAATCTAAATTAAAACATAAGAAGAAATATCACTTACCCAAGACCTCAGTATACAAGGAATCCCACTTTATGGCAGTCACAGAAATAAACAGTAGATCTTGAAAGAGATTAAACAAAATGTTCACTACTCTCTGAAGGAAATCCATTTGATCAGTGTAACCAATAGTGATCCCCGGCACATAGGACGGTGGCATTGGTAGTTCTCCGCAGAGTCGCTCCATGACATTCCCGAAAGAGAACCTCAGACTGATGATAAATGGCAGATTCAGCTTCTGGGCCAAAAGTTCTCCACACATATTCATGGGATCAGTCAGTAGAAGTTCAAACTGTTCCTGACTCCACTTGTTGAGGAGATCTTCACGTGCAAAGAGATTCCGGCAAAAGGCTTGGTTCTGCTCTGCGGCTATTTCCACGATACCCTTGATCTTCAGAGCTGCCTGAATTATGTTGTCATGTTGCAGATCATTTGTCATGTACTTTATAAAGCTCTCCATATGGTCAGTGATCTCCTGCTTGGTGTGGGGCACCTGGATAATGTCCACATTGTAGCCTGGAGATTGAGTTGTCTTCACTGATGGTGTAGCACTGTGGGTAACTATTGTCACAGTGTGTCCTCTAGCGATTAGCTCTTCTATGATGACTTTAATGTTGAGCCAGTGGCTGAATTCTCCTGGCCAGACAAGGATCTTTCCTGCTGTTGCATAGTGTGGAGCCTGGCCCAGAGTGAGAAGAAGCAGAAGGCAGAAAACAGCTCCCTCACATGCAGTCATGGTGGCAAGTGGAAACAGACTCAGCTCAGCGTGCAGACTGAACTTCACAGGCACACTACTGACTAGCCGGCCAGTCATAGGCCAGAAATCCTAAAGTTACACAATCCACCACAAAGGCCGATTTGAAAGCACTTAGACCTTTAGCACTAATGTGACTTACTTCTCTCTTTGCATGTAAGGGCTAAGAACATAAAAAAGAAGGTGGTGCCTTCTTATAAAGATCCTCAGGGAACTGCAAGGCTCCTATCAACTTTGGTGAAGGATTTTCTGCAAATGTTAATGTGGGCTTGGCGCTGTGTGTATGTGCCTGGGCATTTACACCTACAGAATGTATGACCACCTGTCAAGCAAGATCACTTCATGGTGCAAAACTGACCTTTGCATATGGAGAAATGGGTTTAATGTATGTATACTGTGATATACAGCAGATCTTTCATACACTGCAGTGTGCATACAGGATTTACTAAATTCCAACACCACCACACTTGATTTAAAAACAGACTGATTAGCCAAATTAAGGCCCAATCCCATTTCTTATTTTTACCCCTACCCCTTGTTTGTGAGTGTCACTTTGCCCTTGGAACGGAGATACAAGGGGTAGTGGTTGAAATCTTCCCCATGAGAAAGAACAACTCTCAAATAAAAGGGTGATAGCGGTGCTTTGTAGGTGACCTTGCAAGTCTGCAGTGACAGCAGAGGAGCAGTAAAGTTCAGCCACCTCACTGCTGGGCTTTAGGTAAATTTTGGACATCACATGGGGGGATGTGAAAATTATATAACCCCGATTCTTCTGTCATATGATGCTGAAGTCAGCAGTTCTTGTTCGGATTTTCCTGTTTCAGTTTAAATGGTGCAGCAGTTACATTCTGGTGTCTCCGGTTGCAACGTTTAAGGTTGAAAGGGGAATTTAGCTACTGATGCATAAGCACACTACTAACGATTTTTATGCTTGTTATTAAGAAAAGGACCATAATTCAAAAACGACATTATACTAAGAAACGCCTTCCGCCGGATGACCGCTGGGATAGGCCCAGCATCCCCCCGTGACCCAGAGGGAGAAGCGGCTTAGAAAATGTGTGTGTGTGTGTGTGTGTGTGAGTGTATATACTAAAGAAAATACATGTATGACTTTCTTTGGTCACTTGAGCTGCCACTATACTGTTTTTTTTTCCTCACAATTTGGAGTGAGTCTTTAAAAAACCTCCATGTGGAGGGCCATGTAACCCTAACACTTCACACTATCCACCATCTCAGTAAGAATTGGAACCTTACCCCTAAACGTGGATGCACAAAACCGAGAGGTGGGGCTTATTGATAGGGGCAAGGGGTGAAATGAAACAGAAAATTCTAAATTAAAAACTTGTGCTTTTCTGAGGAAATAGATGCTTATATATGAATATATATATATATATATATATATATATATATATATATATATATATATATATATATATATCAAAGCTTAGCTTTAAACTGCGGTCTTGTCTCAGTTCAGCTAGTTCCTCCTGCTCCTGCAAGGTCATGTCCTTTCCAAAGACTGCAGCTGAGCTGTATGGGTCCCTAACCCAGTCAAGGGATTCAGTGAGGGGAGGTTGAGGGGAAATAAAATGATAAACTTCTCCTCAAGAATTTTCAAATGTTTGCCTATTACCTCACACAGTGCAGCAGTGTTGACGATATCTTGCCATTTTTGGGTGAGGGGGAACATGCCAAGGTTGGCACTTAACTCAAGATGTTGTTGTCAGGTTTTCATTCTGGCTTTGCATCCATGTGTTAAGTTCATTCAAATGCTGATCTCGATATATCTGCCAGGTATGCCAGCTTTGCACACCACTCATCACTTGCAAGCAGTTTTGCATTATCCCACCTTTCATCAGTCAGAAACATTTTAATTTCGTCCCGCAGCTCATACACACTGGCCAGCACTTTGCCACGCGACAGCCATCTGACCTCTGTGTGGAGCAATAAGGTTGTATGCTCTGCTCCCATCTCCTCACATAAAGATGCAAAGATGCGGCTTTTCAGTGGTCTTGACTTTACCAAATTTACCATCTGCACGACATCATCCAACACAGGAGCTAGGTCTGCTGGTAAAGTCTTCACAACGTTACAAAAAAGCTGTGCGTGACAATAACAGCTGGGTGGTTCTCTTTAACTCTGCTAACGAAGGCTTTGGTGTGCCTGACCATGGCTGTTGCTCCATCAGTGCAGACGCTCGTGCAGTTTTCCCACTGAAGTCCTTTTTGTTCAAGATATTCTGATGTGACCCGAAAAATTTCTTCTCCTGTTGCTTTTTCTGGCAGTGCTTTGCAAAATAGAAAGTTTTCTCTGATTGCGTTTCCATCCACAAAACACAAAAGTTGAGCATGTCCGCTAATGTCTGTAGACTCATCATGTTGCAATGCAAATTTCCCGCTGATGCGCATCTTTTCCACAACAACATTTTCGATGTCTGCAGGCATGTCATCAATACGTCTGCCAATTGTACTGTCTGAGAGAGGGATTTTAGCTACTTCTTTAACTGCTTAACTTTTTCTTTCTTTTGACCACAACTCATACTAGGCTCTTCTTCTGGGTTAGAATTTTGTCCAGGGCCCAGTTCAGAGTCTGAATTTTTCCTCTTCAAAAATTTGTCCATCGCTGTTGTACGTTCTTAGGATTAGAAGGTTCTGTCTGCATTTGACCTGTTCCAAAAAAACAGACAAATTTGACAGGATTTTAGATGTTATATATGTAGAATAAATTTAGGATGTCTGTCATTATATGCATGAAATAGACATGTCATTTAAGCTTTGCTATTTGGAATGATGAATCTGTGAATCTCAATATCTCAAAACTGCTCAGAATGCAGACAGAACCTTATAATTCTAAAGGGGACAAATTTACATGTTTTGGTTATTAATTATGATTATGATGATCATGGGGCTTATGCTGGTACACTCTTCAAAAAGATTGTCCTTGAAGGGCTCTTTAGTAAAGACAGTGCTTCTATACAGAACCATGAATACTCAATCATGTGTTCTTTAGATTGAACCTTTGAAAGGGGGCTAACAAAGTCGGCAGAGAAACAGATGGACTACAGTCTGTAACTGTAGAACTACAAAGTGCACCTGTATAGTAAGTGGAGCTGATTAAGTGTATGAAGAGTCTAGAAACCAGAGGAAGATTTTAAAGCTAGGCTTTTTTGCCATATTGCCCAACCTTGTGGTATTTTGTTCAACTTACCCAGCAACTCACTGTACAACCCGTTCAGGCTCCCTCTGCTGAACATCTGGAAGACCACCGAGTAGAAACCATACAAAAGCACGTTGTAGGTGCGCTCAGCGAAGCTCATGTGGTCCGTGAGCTGGACAGGAGAGATGGGCACGTAGGACGGTGGGGTTGGCATCTGACCACAAATCCTCTCCATTGTGTAGCCCAAGGCCAATCTGATAGAGATGACGAAGGGGACTCGGAGCTTTTCTGCGAGCAGGTCGCTGCAGGTGATCATGGGGTCAAACAGCAGCATGTCGAACTGGGCCGCCTTCAGAGTGGTCAGCAGCTGCTGGTTGCGCAGCATGGCCCCGCAGCCGACTCTCTGGATCGCTTGGAGCCTCAGAGCTAAATCCGTAATCTTGAGGATCATCTGAAGCCTGGAGGACGTGTGCGCCTCGTGCATCCACAGGTGGATCATCTCCTCGGAGATCGCGTGGATTTCCTGGGAATTCATGGGAACGTCGAAGGCGATGAAGTCGAAGCGGCTGTCGTGCTCAATGGACGGCGTCTCTGACATGACCAGCACGCTGACGCTGTGGTTTCTCTCCAGAAGCTCCTCCAGGATCACTCGCATGTTGAGCCAGTGGCTGTACTCTCCGGGCACCGCCAGCACTTTACCGCCCCGCGCCGAGCCGAGCAGCCCCAGCCCCAGCCCCAGCGCCAGGTGGAGGAAGAGCGGATTCACTGGACCACGCATTGTCCACTTTCTCAGACTTCCACTCTCTACAGCTCTCTCTCTCTCTCTCTCTCTCTCTCTCTCTCTCTCTCTCTCTCTCTACCTACCTACTTTCTGTCTTTCACTTACTTCACCTCTCTCTCTCTCTCTCTCTCTCTCTCTCTCTCTCTACCTACTTTCTGTCTTTCACTTACTTCACCTCTCTCTCTCTCCCCTTTCTGTCTTTCACTTTCGTCACCTCTTTCTACTTTCTTAGTCTTTCACTTCCTTCATCTCTCTCTCTCTCTCTCTCTCTCTCTCTTCTCATCCTTTCTTCCTTTCTTCCGGAAGATCACGGCCATTAACCATTGAATGGGCTTCCTGTTCCCGTTTTCCGTTCCTCCTTAAACGGGAATCCAGCGACGCTTCCAAACTTCTCCGCAAGCCAATCGCCAAGATGTAAACAAAGTCATTCAGAGCGGTTTGGTGTGAAATGCTTCGTCTGCAAAAAAAGTGGTCATTCGTTACAGACCACTAGTGTTGTGATTTTGTAGACAGCGCCATGGTCCTCTGACCATATTAGGAACTCCGGGTCTAAGCTCCATTTCTCTGTGGGCTGAATGAAGAGGGGTTTTGAAAAATCGCCTCTGTCGCGCCCAGTGACGAACACAAATGTTCAGAACCCGATACGGTTTGTCCTGTGACCATTCTTCTCTGGAATACCACTGGATCCTCTGAATTACCAGGTTGTTGAAAGATGAGTTGAGATATGAATATTGCTACATGTGAGCTAAAGCTACTGTGCCCTGAATTCACGTCATTAGACTGGCAGCCTCCTTAAGCAGGTTTTGGCCTTAAACATTCCCATTTACAGACTGAGGACAGAAGGAGTCAGAACAACATCACCAGGTTTCCCAGCAGTTCTCTGTTCTGTATCTGATGCTCAGTGAAACATGATAGATCTTCCCTTTTAGCTTGATTTGAAAAGATCTACTAATGTACCTCCACTCAGGCTAATCCAGTGACCCCGCTTAATATCACTGCTCTGATTTCGGCTCTGAGAATATCCTAATTATTATTTTAATGTCGGTAACATTTTTGTGAGGATGCTTTCTCAGGACATTCGCCAGTTCTACTTTTCCCGTTCCACCTTAAACGGTGCTGCAGTCAGGCTCTGAACTAAGGTGTAAAGGGAAAAGTCGAACAAGCAGCCGGTGAAAAGCTGACTTCAGCTTCATGGAGGGTTGAAAGGCCTGATATGAGGAGGTTTCTCTATTTCAGCTTAACAGCTGAGTGACTAACTTATCTTTGCTGTTTCACAGAACTGACAGGTCGGTCTTTTGTCTTGTTTGCTCATATTTGTGATGGCTAGTCACAGCTGCTGCACCATAAGGCGAAAAAGGAAGCTAAATTTAGCCTCATAGTTTTAAGACAGGCAGTATTTTTGATAAGTAATTTTAGCCTATCAAAATATCCCACTCAGAGGTTTTGTTTACAGGAATACGCGTGGCAGTAGAACATTTCAGTAAGATAGCATAGTATTATAGTATTATAACTCTTTACGACCTCGTCATTCGGAGGATCCGGTTGTATTCGGGAGAAAAATGTACACAGGACAAAACAAGTTGGGTTCTGAATATTTTTATTTAACACAGGGTGCGATAGAGAGGATTTTTCAAAAAACCCTGTTCATTCTGGCCATAGAGAAATGGGGCTTAGACCCGGAGTTCCTAATATGGTTACAACAAGGACTACAGAATGACGTACGACTACAGTGGTCTACTGTACTTAAGTAGTTTTTTTCAAGTATCTGTACTTTAGTGAAGTATTTCCATTTTTGGTGACTCTGTACTTTCACTCCACTACATTTCAAAGTCAAATCTCTTACTTTTTACTCCACTACATTATGCAAACTACGTTGTTCCTTTTGGTTTCAGTGAGTATAAAAATGTAACATGTCAAAATGAAAGAAGCGCAAAGCCAGAGCACCAATCAGGGCCCAGCGGTCACTTTCTTTAGAGCTGGTTTTGACCTGTTGGTCATACCGACCCAGTGCCAGCAAACATCAGCGCAGCAGCGTAAAACTTTGGGAGAGTCTGTTCAACATAAATGATGAACTAACCTAACTTTGTCTAAATAGAGCACAATATAGAAATATGTCCACATATGCAGTCGTGACTGGCATGTCTTTTTATTCTGAATTTATACAAACACTAATTTTACAGTAAATTTGTTTTGGCTAGTTTATGTTTATGAACCGATGCAATATAGAAAAACCTGTGTTTAAAGCAAGTTTTTTTTATTAAACTTAAACTTGTAACCAAGTTGAAAACAAATCTTGTTCTTCTACTACTCCTCCCATTTACAAACGGAATTGGGGTCATATTTTGTTCGGTTCTGTCAGTTTTTAGGTTCTGTGTCATTCAAGTTGCAACTATGCAGCTCACATTACAATTCAGTATATCTATAAAAATGCATAAAACAGAGCAGACGCTTTCACTTAAATGTAAAATGCCCTAAAGAATCTAAACATTAAGCTGATTTGATGTTTACATAATCAAAAGTTCATTTATGGACTGGCGACCTGTCCAGGGTGTATCCTGCCTTCCGCCCGATGACCGCTGGGATAGGCTCCAGCACCCACCGCGACGGAGAAGCGGCTTAGAAAATGGATGGATGGACAAAACACTGTACAACATATGGACAAAATCCTTTTGTCTTGTCAAGAACAGTGAAAATGATTTATAAAACATGTAATTAAACTGTGCTGGACTCGCTGAGAACCTAGGATTTAAGTTGACTGGCGCACAGTGAAAAACCTGAGGCACGAATAATGTACGTTTACAGTATAATACAGCATATTAGACTTTAAACTCTTGTGAAAATATCACAGTAATCATTAACACAGTGATGTTCATTCAGTTATTCACTCTTTTTTGCTCTTTGCTGAGGTCCTTCTGCAACATTTACACAAAGATGAATGTGACCAGAGCGACTATGGACAGCAAAAAGGCAGCGATGTCCAAGCAGTGGTACTAGTACCAAGTGAGGTCATGGGCCGCCACCCTCAGGTGCTTGGCCCCCTTGTTGCACATCACAAACTCGATCCAGAAGACAGCCTGGTCCAGCGGCTTCATCGGCTGATCATGGTGGATTCGGGAAAGCCTCATGATGCTCTCTTTGTACCTGAGAGATGAAGTTAAGTCAAACTGTGTATAGGAAGTGAACAGAGAGGCACTAAGCTTTTTTGTGGCAGTTTTAGGGGCAAATCAGATGTGTTTTGACAGGGTGTTATCAGGCAATAAACGGGTGGAGCTATTAAAAGTGCAACTGGTTACTCTGCTTGGCCAACTTTGTTTTAAGCAACTAGAAGAAATTTTACTAATTACATTATTTCAGCTCTCAGGATCAGATGTACATACAGTCTTATGCGAAAATGTGGGTGTCCCTGTTGTGCTTACATGCTTTGCTGATTTTTTAAGTGAACAGATCCTTTACAGAGAACACACTTTCAAGTACATTTACTATTTATTTGCTGAGGCTGTGCAAAAAACAATCTTAACAGTGCAAATGTTAGTGCACAATTTCTGCTTATTCACTTAGGTTAGCATATTGTAAAAAAAAAATGCAATATATATTAGGTGCCTTTACTTTTGGACATGCCACATTTTATACTTTTTGTTTCATTTGGCGAATAATCAGTGGTTATGCATTAAACTGTGCAGAAAGGCGTTCTCTGCAGAGGATGTGTGAACTTACTTTAATGTACAAAACCAGGAAAATGTCATTTAAGCAGTCACACCCAAACATTTGCATGCGAGTTTGCTAATTGAAAATACGGTTAAACATATTAACTGTAATAGTATTCAAGGACCTTTATAGCCTCAAACCATTGTTTTTTCTACTAAAGGCATTTTCTTAAATTTTTACCATGAAACAACATTTCATTTGCATCCAACATGGAGTTACAGTACTTTTAATTTTACACTGAGCACCCTTAAAATAATCTCCATCTTAAAGCATTTGTGTTTAAGGAAAATACAAGATCAACTTACGATGGATTGGTAATAACTTCGGTGAGAGCGTCCTTCAGGTCTTTGGTCTCTATTTTGTTCATTTCAAGCAAAACAGCGGCTCCTTTGGTTTTCATGTGGAACAGATTATCTGGCTGGTCAATGAACAATGGAATGCCAGTATTCAAGTCAGTATTGTGACAGCAATGAACCAGATAAGGCTGCACTGTTACACACTGTTACGCACTGCACTGTTACAGCAAAATTGTAATTGTAAATGTGTAATTCCATGTGAGATTTTCTAACATTGTGTTTCAGACCCCTTTCCAAAGAGTCCACTGAAGGACTATTCAAAGAGAACTCAATAAAAGTTTGGCAAAGAATGTGCCAGCTGAGGATGTGAGTGAATGATCTACTACTATCATCTTCCATAATGTTGATTTTGCATTTGAGACCCAAACATTGAGCCTGACTTTCTTTTTGAGCCTGCCTGTGTGACATTAATACGTAAAGACATACGTTGTGGTTTGAAAAACCCCCATGAATCCAACCTCTGAAGTTATTATTTCAGGCATTACAGGGCAACTCGAAGCAGTTCATGCACACCATATATCTACACCATAGAGTCTTGTGTTTGGAGCAAAAGTGTCTGGTTTCTCTCCTGTATACCGCCACAAGACCTGTCATTAAAAAACTGATGAAGTAAACCATCACAAAACTTTCTTCCCCACAAAGAATATAAAATTGAACAACTTTACTACATGCAAGTGCTATGGATGGCACTTTGCTTGCAATATTCAAGGAAAGGAGTACTTACAGAGCGCACTACTAACCTAGAGATTTTATAGGTAGGGGCAAAGAACAACACAATAAAATCATGTATCTGCAGGGCTGTTTGTCTAGTCTATTAATAGTTTTTATGGAGAATAAACACCAGTCTGACTCAACATGAATCAGCCTTGTATCAAGATGGCTTGTAGACTTTGTGATGTCTGGAATATTGATTTACTCTTTGCAGATATGAACATTACAGTGTAGTCTCAGACCTTCTGTGGGATCTGCCCGAGTGCTGCAGCGATGGTGTTGGCTCTCTCTTTGGGGAGGTCCTTCACTATGGAGCCCAGGGAAAAGACCTAAGTTAGCTCTAAACCTTTGTACATTCAATCATTTTCCCAATTATGTGGTAACTCTTAATGTGCAAGTCAAGCATGCAAACGTTCAAAAGACGTCCTGACAGCCATAAGAGTGATCTTACTTTTGGAAGTGGCTTTGCAGGCTTGCAGTGCAGCCCCCCGACAAATTTGAAGCTCGGCAGGATCGGTCGTGGATACTCAAAGTCCCAGTAAGTTCTGATTAACCAGATGTCCGCTTTTCCCATAGCATCACACATTGTTGTGGGTTTACCTATGTGGTAAAGAAGCAAAGATGATGTGATACTAGATCAGTTTCCTGCATAGTAACTTAAATGTTTCACACAAAATGAAAAGTGAGGCTATTTTTTTCTGCTCCTAATTTCCTAGTACACTGGAAGACAGCAGCAAATGGTGCTGACATTCAAACTTTTTCAGCACCAACATGAGCTACGAGCACGAAGTAAAACATTTCAAAAATAAAAGGAGGCTCTGCTGCTCCCTTATCCACTAGTCTGTGTAATAAACAACATGAATATAATTTGCTGTTGAATTATTGCCGTGTGAGCAACGTATAACAGCACGTTCTCTACCTACTCTATGAAGTTCATGTGGTCAGTGAGATGTCCTTGGCTGGCAGCAGCGGGCACATACGACGGTGGCGTTGGCAACTGACCGCACAGTCTCTCCATACTGTACGCCGCAGATAGTCTTATAGACACCACCTGGGGGAGCCCGAGGGTCTCTCCCAACAGATCACTGCATGGCATCATGGGATCATACAGAAGCACATCAAAGTGTGATTCCCTGAGTGAAGCTATGAGCTCTTGATTGAGCAGCATCCCGTCACATATTGATTCCAGATAGCTTTGAATTTCAGACAATATGTTCCAAAACAACAACAAAGTCTGAATCCCAGGGACAGCCTCGTTAATCCAAACGTTAATATGGTTTTGCCACATGTTCTCTGCATCTTCCTTTTCCACGTTCACCTTAAAAACGGTGTATTTGAAGTTCTCCTTTCGCGTGTAGTTGACCGAATATGACGCTGAGTGAATGAGAATATTGCTCTAGCAATATTATTATCCTGTAAGCACAACTACTGTAGGGGGAAGTTGTTAATACATTACATCGATACATAAAATAATGAAAATAGCTAAAAACAGCAGATAATAGCCAAGGATTAATTACAGTTGATGTTGTTCTACCAAAAGATTTGTAAACAATGTAATAAGCAGTGAATTTCAGCTCAACATTATTATTCTATCAATGCTGGTAATATTTCACGATAAGGAGTTCCACCTTAAATAGTGCCTGAATGCCTCAGTGGGCTGAAGGACCAGAATGTAACTGCTCCACCATTTAAGGTGGAACGCTTGAAAAAGGTGGAAAATTTGAACAAGAAGCTGGAGAATAAGAAGCTCTGTGTAACTGAAGGTAGTAAAATATCCTACCCACAGTTTTATGTAGAGCTCTGCATGTAAATATGTGCTACGGCTGGACATTTTGGCCGGGTAGCGCTATTATTATTACTCCTTTTAAACAGAGATTGAAGCTTTCACTTTCGTTTGTTCTTCCGCTCCGCCGCGTCTGTCTGTATCCTAGCAACGCATCTGCGCATGCGCATCAGCGACGCAGCGCAGTTTACAGCACTGTTTAACAAACAACGTCCTAAGATTTTACATTTTCTAAGTTGTGGTGAAACAGAGAACAAACTGCAGTCATTATATTCTGACAAAGATCCCGATCTTTCCATTTGGCCGAGTATGTTTGCAGCAAGGACCGTCGGAAAAGTGCGGCTACTGTTTAAAAACGTAAAATATTCACAGCTGTAAGGAACCTGTTGGTGTTATATATAAAGACTTAAAACTTAAAACCTTTTCAACTATAACTAAATCAACTGACCAACAAGTAAATAAAACTAAAGACGTTGCATTTAACCAACTGGGCAGGTATAATAGTGAAGAAAAGAAATATTCTTAAAAATACATAGAAGTAGTAAATTATTATTATTATTAGTAGTAGTAGTAGTAGTTGTAGTAACAGTAGTAGTAGTAAATTATTATTATTAATAGTAATAGTAGTAGTAGTTGCAGTAGCAGTAGTTGTAGTAAATTATTATTATTAATAGTAATAGTAGTAGTAGTTGCAGTAGCAGTAGTTGTAGTAAATTATTATTATTAGTAGAAGTAGAAATAGTGGTAGTAAATTATTATTATTATTATTAGTAGTAGTAGCAGTAGTAGTAGCAGTAGCAGTAGTAGTAGCAGTAGCAGTAGTAAATTATTGTTAGTAGTAGAAGTAGTAGTAGTAGTAGTAAATATTGGAAAACTGTCAGATGGCATTTCATATAGGGGCCTTTAATTATTAAATAAACCAATATTAAAATCATTATTAAACATTCAGAGTAATTTTAGTTAATATAATTATTGTGAAATATCATACTATTTTTTAAAGAATTGGTTAAAAATTGATTAAAATACATCCAAGGCATATCTCATAAGACTAAACATAATATGTGTATCTGTACACTACGCGTGACATTAGATCTGTACGTCATATGGATGTGTCACAGTAGTGATTTTTGCTTATAGAAATCTTTAACATGTGCGTGCAGAACGTTTAAACTGCTAAAATATCCATCTTTTAAAAGTGAGGAAGCTATTAAAGAAAGTCAATGATTTGTACATCATCTCTGTACTTCAAGAGTTTTCCCATCTTCACAAATAACCCCAACAGGTTCCTTATCGCTGTGATTGTTTTACGTTTTAAAACTGTAGCCGCACTTTTCAGACGGTCCCTCACCCCCTTTCAGCGTCTGCTGCAGCGGCTCCGGCTGCTTTGATCAAATGTACTGGGGGAAATGGGAAGATCGGGAACTTTGACAGAATATAGTGATTGTACTTTGTTCTTCTGTTTCACCACAACTTAGAGATTTAAGGAAGTTGGTGGAGCTCCGCCTCGCTCCCTTTGTCCCAGTTCAGTGTGGCTGAAATCCAACCAACAAGTAGTCGAGCTGTCACTTAGTTCGCTACCATGATATACAGACATCTCCTCCCGTTGGTGGCTTTGCTACTAATCGGCTCTGAAGTCAGTCTCAGTGGTAACATACTGGTTCTTCCCGGTGAATTCAGCCACTGGTATAACATGCGAGTAATCGTGGATGATAATATTGCTAGAGAACAACCTCCCCACTGCTTCCAGTTACAATGCAAAGTTTGACCAAGATTATAAGTAAAAATGTGTTAGGCTGTATATTAAGTGTTATATTGCACAAAATATATAATAAAATGTAATATTATGTATTACTGTATATAATGTATAAGTCATGATAATGAACATACAATTAACGACAAATTAATCTCATTTATTTATTTATAAAAAATTCTTAATCTGGTCTTGACTACAACCCTATTATTTAGACTGGTGACCATTTTTTGCAGTAGATGCACTTTATAGTTTTATTTCAGTACAGCTTTTTTTGTGGAGAGGTGTGAACTGTTTTCACAGCAGAGGGTCCTCCCCATTCACCCCTCATTGCTCCTGGTATACAGAGCATTCTGAATAAAATTTGGTATTGAAAGGAAAATTCAGTCCAAAATTCTGTCTAAACTCTGACAGAGACATCAGACCTACACGTCTGCATCAGGCAGGTTGCTTATAATGCTACAGATCAATTGTGCTTGTAATGGTAAGAGACTGTTCCTCTCTTTTAAGAACTGATTTGTGGTCCTGTGTCATCCTGTTTCGTCAGTTTTTAGGTTTGTCGTCATTCAAGTTTCAACTATACAGCAAAATATATAAAACAGAACAGACATTTCTACTAGACACGTGAAATATACATAGAATGTCCTAAAGAATCGAAAATATAAGTTGTTTTAACATTTGTATAATCAAAATTTTATTTTATTCAAAACACCGTACAAGGCCTGCAGACTGCTTCTACAAACATTAGTGAAAGAATGGGTCGCTTTTCTCTCCCACTATGAACCATCACGCCTAGTTAGATCACAAGGTGCTGGCTTACTACTGGTACCTAGAATTAATAAAGTTACATCGGGGGGAGAGCTTTCTCATACAAAGCCCCCCAGCTCTGGAATAATCTTCCTGTTAATGTTCGGGACTCAGACACAGCCTCAGTTTTTAAGTCTAGGCTAAATACTTACTTGTAGAGTCGAGCCTTTGGTGATTAGTCTTCCCTGTCAGATCTAGATCTGCTGGAGTCTCTGCTGCTCTGCTATATTGCTATATTGTAATCTGTAGTCAGTCACTCTGTACAGAACTGACTCTGTGTTTTTCTTTCCTTCCTCTGCCGAGCTGATCAGCTGCCCATCCTGTGCATCTGATGCTGTTGCCTCTTCTGCCTTGATTGAGTGCCGCTGCTCACCAGCCTTCTGGACCGGCTTGACCACCACTGAGCTTCTTGCTTTACAACGCTGTGCAGTCCTCACCCTCAGATCTTTCTTTTCCCACTTTGTACTATAATACTTCATACTAATAATGTTTGCTGTCCGGTGTCGACCAGAGGAGGATGGGTTCCCCTTCTGAGTCTGGGTTCCTCTCAAGGTTTCCTCCTCTTTTAGATTTCCTTGCCACAATTGCCGCTGGCTTGCTCATGGGGGCTCGGACCCGGATTTTCTTTTCTTTTCTCTCTGTAATACTGATTGTCCTGTAAAGCTGCTTTGTGACAACACCTGTTGTAAAAAGCACTATACAAATAAATTTTGCTTGCTTGCTCTCAGGAGCTCAGTGAATTCCAGCGTGGTACAGTGATAGGACGCCACCTGTGCAACAAGTCCAGTTGTGAAATTTCCTCACTACTAAATATTCCACAGTCAACTGTCAGTGGTATTATAACAAAGTGGAAGTGATTGGGAATGACAACTCGGCCACAGTGGTAGGCCACATAAAATGACAGAGCGGGGTCAGCGGATGCTGAAGCGCATAGTGCACAGAGGTCACCAACTTTCTGCAGAGTCAATCGCTACAGACCTCCAGACTAGCTCAAGAACAGCATAGAGAGCTTCATGGAATTGGTTTCCATGGCTGAGCAGCTGCATTCAAGCAGCTTACATCACCAAGTGGAATGCAAAGCATCGATTGTAGTGGTGTAAAGTGCCACCACTGGACTCTAAAGCAGTTCTTTTCTCTGGAGTGATGAATCACGCTTCTCCATCTGGCAATCTGATGGACGGGTCTAGGTTTAATAAGAACGGTACTTGTCTGACTGCATTGTGCCAAGTGTAAAGTTTGGTGGAGGGGGGATTATGGTGTGGGGTTGTTTTTCAGGAGTTGGGCTCGCCCCCTTAGTTCCAGTGAAAGGAACTCTTAAATCTTCAGCACCAAGAGATTTTGGACAATTTCATGCTCCCAACTTTGTGGGAACAGTTTAGGGACGGCTCCTTCCTGTTCCAACATGGCTGTGCCCCAGTGCACAAAGCAAGGTCCATAAAGACATGGATGAGTGAGATGAATTTGGGATGAATCGAAGAGATTGTGAGCCAGGTCTTCTCGTCCAACATCAGTGCCTGAGCCTGACCTCACAATTGCGCCTCTGGAAGAAAGGTCAAAGATTCCCATAAACACTCCTAACCCTTGTGGAAAGCCTTCCCAGAAGAGCTGAATCTGTTATAACTGCAAAGGGTGGGCCGACATATTAAACCATATGGATTAAAAAACTCAAGTTCCTATGTGTGTGAAGGCAGATGGGCAAATACTTTTGGCAATATAGTGTATGAATAAAATCCATTTGAGTGCTGTTGAGAATAGTGAAAATGATTTATAAAACATGTATTTGATTACTTTACATAGTGTTGAAACCTTGGACTAAAACCAGAGATATTCACAGTAAAATACAGCACTTCAGACTTTAAACTCTTGTGAAAATATCACAGTAATCATTAACACAGTGATGTTCGTTCAGTTATTCACTCTTTTTTGCTCTTTGCTGAGGTCCTTCTGCAACATTTACGGAAGAGCCAAGCACACGATTTCACAAAGATGAATGTGACCAGAGCGACTATGGACAGCAAAAAGGCAGCGACATCCAGGCAGTAGTACTGGTACCAAGTGAGGTCATGGGCTGCCACCCTCAGGTGCTTGGCCCCCTTGTTGCGCATCACAAACTCGATCCAGAAGACAGCCTCGTCCAGCGGCTTCATCGGCTGATCATGGTGGATTCGGGAAAGCCTCATGATGCTCTCTTTGTACCTGAGAGATGAAATTAAGTTAAACTGTGTATATGAAGTGAAAATCAGTTGCGTTCTGACAGGGTGTTATGCACAAAACACAATCCTAAACAGGGGGTTTAAGGTTCAGAGTGTGAAAAAACACAAAATGCGCCTCTCTGTCATATGCATATGCATTTAAAGGAGGATCAGACAAAATGTAAGAAGATCAGGCAAAAAATGGGCAGATCTATTGAACGTGTAGCTGGTTATCCTGCAGGGTCTACTTAATATTGAGCAAATAGTGGCAGCTGTTTTTTTATACATTATTCTATTTTATTATACTATTCATTATTAGCAGTATCATCACAACAATGTGGTGTTGAAACCATTCATTTAAAAACAAGAGACACAAGCCTTGAAAGTGAGCTGAAAGAAAATTTACCAATTACATTATTTCAGCTCTCAGGATCAGATGTACATGCAGTTTTATAGAAAGCTTGAGTGTCACAGGTGTGACATTTCATATTTTGTTGATTTTGGTATTTTGTCAATACCTCTACAGAAAAGTACATCCTCCACTTACAATAACTGTTTATTTCCTGACTTTAACACTGTATGATATTGTAAAACATTAAACGATACATGTGGCCAGTGCAGAAAACAAATTTAAATATGGGATTTATTTCTGCAAATGATAATGCACATTTACTACTTATTTGTTGAAGTTAGGAAAATAACAAAAATGTATGTGCCTTTACTTTTGCACTGATCACGTTTTATGTTTATATGTGTTTGTATTTACTATAAGCTAATAACCAGTGATTATGCATTACAATGTGCAAAAATGTGTTCTCTGTAGAGCACGTGTCAAGATCCAGTCCTCGTAGGTCAAATTACTGCAGACTTCAGCACCCTGCTGTATTAAACACACCTGATTCAAGACCTTCAGGAACTAAATTCAGAGCATTAGATGTGGGTAAACGTTAATCTCCATAGAACCTTGGCCCAGAAGGTCCCCTGCTGGACATGCCTGCTGTAGAGGATGTGTTAACTTATTTTCATTTAGAAAATCGACAAAATGTCATTGAAGCAGGGGGCCCAAACTTTTCCAATCAAAAATGGGGTGAAACATTGTGTCATGTGCCCGTCCAGTGAGCCCCAATGACCCTTGATGGGGCCACAGCAACAGCCACAACTAGCACAAAGTTGGGACACAAGGCCCTAAATCCACCACCTCCTGTTCCACAGCGAAATTGCTGGCCTGGACCTCACGTTCAATCTGGCCAGCTGAGTTGGGGAATGGGGGTGGTGATGGGGAGGCGAAGCATCGCACTGTCTGTCCCTCTCGGCTCCTCTCGCTGTCCCCCCTCTGATCTTCTTAATGGCTGCTGTTGCTCCACCTCTCCATCATCACCCCTGTTCCCCAGCTTGGCTGCCAGGATCAAACATGATTTATAATCTAGTACCCTCACTGTGGAACAGGAGACAGAGTCTTAGTGTCAGAGTTCAGGGCTTGGATCCCGCTTTCGTGACTCTAGTGGCCATCGTCATTATCTCTCTGTCTCTGGTGGCTGTGCTTCTCGTCCCTTGGCCAGCTATCGCGGCTGTCATTGAACCCGGTAGATGGCCGCAGGGCACAGACATATATGTTGCATTGCTGAGGAGGATAAAATTACATTTTCATAAACAGTGTTCAAGGACTTTTACAGCCTGTTCTTTTACTAAACGTATTTAACTTTTTGCTATGAAATGTCAACTTGCAGGAGTTTTCCATCTCAAAGCATCTACATTTAAGGAAAATACAAGATCAACTCACGAGGGATTGTTAATAACTTCGGTGAGAGCGTCCTTCAGGTCTTTGGTCTCCATTTTGTTGAATTCAAGCATGACAGCTGCTCCTTTGGTCTTCATGTGGAACAGATTGTCTGACTGGTCACCAAACAGTGGAATGCCCACCACTGGGACACCATGGTAAATAGCTTCATAAATTCCATTAGTCCCACCATGACTGATGAAGGCCTTGGTTTTAGGATGTCCTATCAGAGACAAATCATTAGAAATCATCACTACAACAAGCTGATGTAGTAAATACTAGGCAAAAAAACAGCGTATATTAAGGTTCAATGGATTTGCTGGAATCAGAGATAACATCTATTTAAATGTTTTCTACAAAAGCCACATTCAGGAATGCTAAGATAACCTTTTTCTTATGAGAGTTCATGTTGTTTGCTTAGAGAGCTTGTTCTTCATTTATACAATTTAAGACATTTCCCCTGCCTTGATCACGCTGATTATTTAAGATATTTAGTGAAAACTGACAGTTGTGTACTGAAAGTCATATTTGACAATTGTCAATCGACAAGCACATCAGTCAGGAAGGCGCTAAAGAATCTGTTTCATTTCTATCATATAACATCATTTTGGTTGATAAAGAACAAATCAGTATTACATAACAACAGCAATGAACCGGATAATGTTTGAGTAATACTGGAAAACAGAATGCTTTTGATTGTCTTATACCTATTATGTATGGGGACTTGTTTCAGGCTTTACAGGGCGCTTTACAGGCTTTACAGGCTTTTGGGCCCTAAAACACACTTAAATGACAGAACTCTACCTTACCTAGTAAATCATTCTGGGGAATCCAGTCATAGAGTCTTGTGTTTGGAGCAAGAGTGTCTGGTTTCTCTCCCGTATACCGCCACAAGACCTGTCATTAAACATAAAATGCAGAGAAATGATAAACAGGAAAAAATGGTAAAGTTAAACTCTTTTTGTATAAAGAATGTAAGATTAAACAACTCTACTACATGCAAGTGCTATGGATGGCACTTTCCTTACAGCACTTAAGGTGATAGTACTGATAGAGGGCACCACTCAAGTAGAATGAGATGTTTTAGGTAGAGGTTGCTTGTCTGCGACCGTATTACAGAAACTTCCTATATTTTTGTCTCAACTTAAGATCTGACAGGTCAATATAAGATTTTTTCACAAATTCATGTTACAACAAATTAAATCTTAATCTTACAGAAACTAATCTTAAGTTAGGGTTTTTCTATAATACTGTTTTCTTATCTGCAGTTAATGGATAAGATTAAGAACTTAACTATAACAGCTTCTGTCCTAAATTCAGTCTTAACTGAAGTTGTCATAGTGACTAAACAGATAAGATTTCAGACTTAAGAAGTTTCTGTAATTTGGCCCCTGGTCCATGTCTAATCTTTATGGAAAACAAACGACAGTTGATTTAAACATCCATCAGTCCCATATCAAGATGGCTTGTAGACCTTGAGATGGCTGATTTTCTTTTTGCAGATATAAGCATTTCATAGTGTAATCTCTGACCTTTTGTGGGATCTGTCCGAGTGCTGCAGCGATGGTGTTGGCTCTTTGTTTGGAGAGGGTCTTCACCATGGAGCCCAAGGAAAACACCACAATGCCATCATCCCCTGAGCTCTGAACAAACTCCTCCATCTCCTACACAATGAAACAGACCAAGTCTCAGGCTGGGCCGAGGTAAGCCAACTGACTGACCAGCTACTTAAGTAAGCTGTACGGCTAAAGTGTTGGTCAGGAAGCTCACATTAATGTTGGGTTTAAAGTTTGTCAGCATAAATAAATGGATTCAGAAAGGAATTTTCCTGAGGAGAACATCAGTCCTGTTCCAGACTGTTTACTTGCTTTCTGCAGTACCAGCTGATAAACTCATAATCTGCAGTAAGGTTTAGGGTCAGGTACCTCCTTTGTACATTCAATCATTTCCCCAATTATGTGTTCATTGTTGACATGTAACTCAAGCATGCAAAAGTTCAAAAGATGTCCTGACAGCCATAAGAGTGATCTTACTTTTGGAAGTGGCTTCGCAGGCTTGCACTGCAGCCCCCCAACAAATTTCAAGCTCGGCAGGAGCGGTCGTGGATACTCAAAGTCCCAGTAAGTTCTGATTAACCAGATGTCCACTTTTCCCAAAGTGTCACACACTGTTCTGGGTTTGCCTATGAAGTAAAGGAGCAATAATGATGTGATACTAGATCAGTTTCCTGCATAGCTACTTAAATTTTTCACATAAAATGTAGCAAATATCATAATCTGTTTTCATTTCTATCATATAACATTATTTTGGTTAATACAGAAATAAAACAGTATTACGTCTCAACAGTAATGAACTGAATAATGGTTGAGTACTGGCCATTTTTTCCAAGCGCCCTGTTTACATGGAAATTAGGGCTATACAAAAAGTTAATATATGATAAACACTTTTAAAACTTAAGCACCACTTAACACCTCCAATAAACTAGGCAGAAAAGAACAAGCACTGCTGGACAAAGAACACTGTAAGATCAAATATGATTTAAACTTGCTCGCCTTTGAAGCTGATTATCACAGGTTGTTCAGGATGACTTTGGGGAAAAGCGTCTCAGGACTGGGCAAAATGGGGAGCTGACCAGTTTACCAAATTTTGCTCACACCGTGCCAGATAACACTGTGATTAGATATGAAAAGGCTCCAATTTGGACAAAAGCTTAAAAACTGACATCCCCAAACACAGGAGCGAGACTAAGCTTACTGGCTGGTATATTAAGGGTTGATTTCCTGGACAGGGATTAAGCCTAGACCACGTTTTTACATTTACGGCATTTGGCTGACGCTCTTATCCAGAGCGACTTACAATTTGATCATTTTACACAGGCAGGCCAAGGCGGTGTTAGGAGTCTTGCCCAAGGACTCTTATTGGTATAGTGTAGGATGTTCGCCCAGGTGGGGATTGAACCCCAGTCTAGAAGGCAGAGGTGTTAACCACTACACCATCCCAACCCAACCTTTTTTCTTTCAGTAGATATTTCCCATTCACAATGCTGTGTAGTCCAAGACTAGACTTGATCTCTATCCAGCAAAAATGACACCGTCTGTGTCTGTGCCTACAAACACTCACATATTCTGTCTTTTCTTGTTAGGTTATGGAAAGTCCTTAATGTAGTTGATCCAGATGAGGGCACTGAGGTGTCAGTTGGTGGTCATGGTTTGTCACACATAATAATATGTGAATTAATTAAGGTTTGAGTCAGCACAGACATCTAAAAAAATGCAAGAAAGGAAAAGAAACAAGAAAAGAGGCCTTGGTGCTGCCTTACCTGTAATTTTGGTGTAATACTTATCAAACATCATCATTTGCAGTTTGCTTACTGCTGTGGCAGCAACATACAACAGCACATTCTCTACCCGCTCTATGAAGTTCATGTGGTCATTGAGATGCCCTTGGGTGGCAGCAGCGGGCACATATGACGGTGGAGTTGGCAACTGACCGCACAGTCTCTCAAAAGTGTATCCGAAAGACAGTCTAAAAGACATGACCAGGGGGAGGCCGAGGGTCTCTGCCAGTAGATCACTGCATGGCATCACAGGATCAAATAGAAGTACATCAAAGTGTGATTCCCTGAGTGAAGCTATGAGCTCCTGATTGAGCAGCATTCCTTCACATATTGATCCGAGATATTCCTCAAAGTCAGACAGCATGTTCCAGAAAAACAACAGAGTCTCAATCCCGGTCATGGTGTCGTTCAACGAAACGTTAACCATGTTCTGCCACAAGACCTCTGCATGCTGTTTGTCTATGCTGACCTTAAAAACAATGTATTTGAAGTTCTCCTTTTGCTTGAAGTTGATCGAAGGCGATGCTGAGTGAATGAGAACAGTTACACTGTGATTCCGAGCGACCAGCTCGTCCACGATTACTCGCATGTTGTACCAGTGGCTGAATTCACCGGGAAGAACCAGTATGTTACCACTGAGACTGATTTCAGAGCCGATTAGTAGCAAAGCCACCAACGGGAGGAGATGCCTGTATATCATGGTAGCGAACTAAGTGACAGCTCCACTACTTGTTGGATCCACCGCCCTGAAAACCTCCTCACTGAACTCCGGTTTCAGCCACACTGAACTGGGACAAAGGGAGCGAGGCGGAGCTCCACCAACTTCCTTAAATCTCTAAGTTGTGGTGAAACAGAAGAACAAAGTACAATCACTATATTCTGTCAAAGTTCCCGATCTTCCCATTTCCCCCAGTACATTTGATCAAAGCAGCCGGAGCCGCTGCAGCAGGCGCTGAAAGGGGGTGAGGGACCGTCTGAAAAGTGCGGCTACTGTTAAAAAAATGTAGAACATGATTCAGAGGAGTCGGTTGTTGTTATTTATAAAGGCTTGAAACCTACTGAAGTACAGAGATGGTGTGAAAACCAACAACTGACTTTATCAACTTTCTCACTTTCGCCACAGGATGGACACTTATTAGACAGGGCCTGGCAAATTAATCACAATTCCATCATCTGGTATGAGAATGTATTACTCCTCTGTATCTCTATTAAAAGCAATAATAAAATTACCAAAACCTTTCAGGAGACGAAGCATCTTTTAACATATCAGCCAAAAGCTGTTATGACCCCCATCTGTAGCCTAATGACACACCTTAATGCTATTGTGCCTGGCGTTTTACCTTTTCAAGCGAAAAAGCTTGCTGTTGTCTGGCGTAGATATTGTCTATCTTTGCTCATATGGCGTTTAAAGATGTGGAAAATTTGTAATGAAACATTTTTGCCCACGAATATATGCGTGTTTCCCATCGTTAGACTTGCTGAAAGCAACCGGACGAGAAGCGAAAGCGCGTCAGCGTAGCTTACGCAGTCTGCGTAAAACGCTCGTGCATGTGAACCAAAACTGCGAAATAGCGCCGTGGACGGTCACAGAACTCGGTCCAACACCGGCTGCTTTCATCAAATATATTCGGTAAATTTGAAAGATCGACTTAGAAATGGTGTTGGCTGTTTGTGAGCAAGAGGAGGAGCGAAACGCGGAAAACCTCTGAATACGCAACATCAGCCTGTTTACGGAGCTCCGCCCTGCTCACTTTGTCCCAGTTCAGTGTGACTGAAACCGGAGTTCAGTGAGGAGGTTTTCAGGGCTGTAATGTAGAGCCAGCAAGTAGTGGAGCTGTCAGTTAGTTCGCTACCATGATATACAGACATCTTCTCCCGTTGGTGGCTTTGCTACTAATCGGCTCTGAAGTCAGTCTCAGTGGTAACATACTGGTTCTTCCCGGTGAATTCAGCCACTGGTATAACATGCGAGTAATCGTGGATGAGCTGGTCGCTCGGAATCACAGTGTGACTGTTCTCATTCACTCAGCGTCATATTCGGTCAACTACACGCGAAAGGAGAACTTCAAATACACCGTTTTTAAGGTGAACGTGGAAAAGGAAGATGCAGAGAACATGTGGCAAAACCATATTAACGTTTGGATTAACGAGGCTGTCCCTGGGATTCAGACTTTGTTGTTGTTTTGGAACATATTGTCTGAAATTCAAAGCTATCTGGAATCAATATGTGACGGGATGCTGCTCAATCAGGAGCTCATAGCTTCACTCAGGGAATCACACTTTGATGTACTTCTGTATGATCCTTTGATGCCATGCAGTGATCTACTGGCAGAGACCCTCGGCCTCCCCCGGGTGATGTCTAATAGACTGACTGTGGCATACACTTTTGAGAGATTATGCGGCCAGTTGCCAACACCACCGTCGTATGTGCCCGCTGTTGCTGCCCAAGGACATCTCACTGACCACATGAGCTTCTTAGAGCGGGTAGAGAATGTGCTGTTGTATGTTGCTCTCACAGTAGTGTACAAGCTGCAAATGATAACGTTTGATAAGTATTACACCAAAATAACAGGTAAGGCAGCACCAAGGCCTCTTTTCTTTTTGCACATGCACTGATTTAAACTGTAATTCATTCACATATTGTTCAAAGGTCTGACAAACCATGAGCACCAGCTAACACCTCAGTGGCCTCATCCAGATCAACTATATGAATGACTTTGCACGACCTAAATTGCAGAAAGAATGAACATGTGCGTTTTTGTAGGACCTGACACAGTTTTGTTTTTACTAGATACTAGAGATCAAGTCTAGTCTTGGACTACACAGCATTGTGGATGGGGATTATCTACTGAAAGAAAAAGGTAGTCCAGGACTAAACCCCTTAATCCCTGGCCAACAATTCAACCCTTAATATTCCAGCTAGTAGCATCAGGTGAAGTCCAGCTCCTGTGTTTGTTTATCAATTTTCTCCCATTTTTGTCAAAATTGGAGCCTTTTTACATCGAATCACAGTGTTATCTGGCACGATGTGAACAAAATTTGGTGAAGTGGTCAGCTCCTCATTTTGCCATGTCCTGAAACACATTTCCACGCGGTCATCCTGAACAGCCTGTGATAATCAACTTCAAAAACGAGCACTGTTATATTCACAGTGGCTTCCTACATTGATGCTGTAGTGTACTTTGTCCAGCGGTGCTTGCTCTTTTGTGACTAATTTATTGTGGTGATGGAATTCTGAAAGTGCTTATCTGGCAAGTTTTTATATTGCTTCAACTTCTGTATGAGAGCAGCACATGGAAAAACGGATCAACTCATACTTATTATGAGCCCCGGTTGTGTAAGCGCAAACAATCTGGAGAACCTGCACCTGTCTTGTCAATGGGATTCCAACTTTGGTGTTGTTTTGTTCGTTTGAGAGTTATTTCGGGGAAGCTTCTGATGGGATGCTGTTTAATCAACAGCTCATAACTTTGCTAATGGACTTACAATTGAATGCACACAATTACAAAAATACATTTGAATCTCTTTGACATACAGTATGGAGAGACTGTTCAGTCTTTTGCCACACAAGAGCCTCTCACTGACCACATGGATTTCATAGAGCAGTCAGAGAACATGCTGTTATACGTTGCTCACACAGCAGTAACCAAGCTACAAATGATTTCCGTGTTTGATAACATGCACTCCAAATGACCTCAGACTCTACCTGCTTAGGAGTCCTTGGTCGTTTAGAAAGCAGGGGGCACTCCTGAGGATCTTCCCAGATGCCGTTGTGGCATGAGCTTTTATGGAGTGGTCTACTGGGGCAGCAGCAGCTCAACTGCAGACAGGACGAGATTTGACAGACTCATTAAGTAGGCCAGCTCTGTCCTGGGAAGCCTCCTAGACCCAGTGCAAGCGGTGGGAGACAGGAGGGTATTAGCCAGACTAGCTGGAGATCCATGCTGGAGAACAGTTCCCACCCCATGCATGAGACTCTGGCAGCACTGGGCAGCTCCTCCAGTGACCGGCTGCTTCACTCCAAGTGTGTGAAGGAGGCTATTGCAAATCTTTCCTTACTGCTGCTGTTAGACTGTACAACCAGCACTGCTCCAAGTAGAACCCCCTCCAACCCCCCACTCGACCTCACACACCTACAGAACATAAACTGTGGAACTCCTCACCATTTCCTGTGTTTAATATAATCAATACTCCTTGTGGAATACTTGTAAAATATCTCTATAGTGTTAATATTATTTGCTTTTCTATTGATAATGTTTATATTGTTAACTCCTCACCATCCCATGTGTAACATAAATCAGTACCTCATATGCAATTCTCTATGTGAAATGTGGGTAAAATACCCTTACAGTGTAAATATTTTTGCTTTTATTTATTTAGAATTCCTTGTATTGTTACTTTTGTGAAGGATACCATTTATACTTTGTCTTAATTTTTTACTTTTAGTATTATATATATTATTTTCTATTTAGTAACAAGTAATAAGCTGTAAAACCCTGTTTAGTAATTAACAAGGTTAATTACTTGCTGGTTAATTCTCTTCTTATTACTTCTTTTCTTTTGAGTGCCTCCCTTCATTATTTTTAGTATTTTACTTTGTGCTTGTAGCTGATGTTAGTGTCGAAAAAGTTTGAATTTCAGCCTCATTTGCTGCCACTGTGCTCAGAAATTTGGAGCAGAAAAAAATAACCACATTATTTTAGATGAAGTGACCCTTATTAGTCCCAGAACGGGGAAATTTCACCTCGGTATTTAAACCATCCATGAAGTGAAACACCACATACTCATTAGTGAGCATGCATACGCACACACACAAGGGGGCAGTGAGTGCACTTGCCCAGAGCAGTGGGCAGCCCAATTCGCAGCACCCGGGGGTTAGGTGTTTTGCTCAAGGACACCTCAGTCATGTGCTGTCGGCTCTGGGGATCAAACCGGTGACCTTCCGGTCACAAGGCTGGTTCCCTAACCTCCAGCCCATGACTGCCCCCCCAACATTCTAACATATGTTAGAATGTTAGGTAACTATGCAGGAGATCTTTTATCATCTTTGCTCCTTTTCTTCTCAGGCAAACCCACAACGCTGTGTGACACTTTGGGAAAAGCGGACATTTGGTTAATCAGAACTTATTGGGACTTTGAGTATCCACGACCACTCCTTCCAAATTTCAAATTTGTCGGGGGGCTGCACTGCAAGCCCGCAAAGCCACTTCCAAAAGTAAGATCACTGTTATGGCTGTCAGGTCATCTTTCAAATGTTTGCATGCTTTAAAGGTTTAGGGCAGCACGGTGATGCGGTGGCTAGCACTGTTGCCTCCCAGCAAGAAGGGCCTGGGTTTGATTCCCTGGCTGGATGACCAGGATCCTTTCTGTGTGGAGTTTGCATGTTTTCCCTGTTTCCCCCCACAGTCCAAAGACATGCAGTTAGGCCAGTGGGACATGCTAAATTGCCCCTAGGTGTGAATGTGTCTGTCTGTCTATCTGTCTTCTTCCCAATGACTGCTGGGAGAAGCTCCAACACCCCCCCATGACCCAGAAGGAGAAGTGGCTTAGAAGATGTGTTTAGTTTAGTGCCTGACCCTAAACCTTACTATTATTACCTCACACTGTTTATCTGCTGGTTGTAGTTTATCTGCAGTCTGGGACAGGATTGTTTTTCTACTCAGGAAAATTCTTTTCTGAAACCATTTATTTGTGCTGACAAACCTTTAATCCAACATTAATGTGAGCTGCCTCACCAACATATTAGCCAGACAGCTAAAATTAAATAGCTGGTCAGCCAGCTGGCTAACCTCAGCCCAGCCTGAGGCTTGGTCTGTGGTGCTGCAGTTGGATGTCACTGCTCACTTCTGTTGCATTTAAATCAGCTTTTTGAGGAACATGATCATAGAACTAACATGAATCTGTCTTTGCTTTTTGATTTTGTAGGAGATGGAGGAGTTTGTTCAGAGCTCAGGGGATGATGGTATTGTGGTCTTTTCCCTGGGCTCCATGGTGAGGAACCTCACCAAACAGAGAGCCAACACCATCGCTGCAGCACTCGGGCAGATCCCACAGAAGGTCTGAGATCACACACACACACACACACACACACACACACACACACACACACACACACACACACACACACACACACCGGGCGGAAGGCAGGTGAGATTACACTATGAAATGTTTATATCTGCAAAAAGAAAATCAATATTCCTGCCGTCTCAAGGTCTACAAGCCATCTTGATACGAGGCTGATTCATGTTGAATCCGACAGGTGTTTATTCTCCATAAAACTATAAATAGAACAGAAATGTTTAATTGTACTGTTCTTTGCCCTGTCCTTAAAATATCTAATTCCACTTGAGGAGCGCACTCTACCAATACTGTCTTATTAATTGCTGTAAGGAAAGTGCCATCCATAGCACTTGCATGTAGTAGAGTTGTTTAATCTTACATTCTTTATTGGAAAAGAGACGTTTTTGTGATGTTTTACTTCATTAGCTTTACTAGTTTTTTTCCTTTTTGTCATTTCTCTAAATTCTGTTTAATGACAGGTCTTGTGGCGGTATACAGGAGAGAAACCAGACACTCTTGCTCCAAACACAAGACTCTATGACTGGATTCCCCAGAATGACTTACTAGGTAAGGAACAGTTATGTCATTTAAGTGTGTTTTAAGACCCAACCAGTATGACAATCTTGTTACAGATACCGATACTGATTTTGAAACTGCACTATGCATGATTTTCTTTGTTAAATGCGAAAAAATTAGCATTACTAATATAGTGTATATGTGAGTCGCCCTGAAATAATAATTTACAAGTCAGAGGTGTCAGGTCAGATTTTGTGGGGGTCATACATCTTACTAAAATCACACACGCAGGCTCAAAAAGAAGACCCTACTTGATGTTTCAGCTTCAAATGCAAAATTAACATGATACTGATAAAGATATGATGAGAATAGCAGATAAATCCCTCACATCCTCAGAAGACACGTCTTTCTCCAAGGTTTGACTGAGTTTGATTTGATTTCTCTTTCAATGCGCTTACAGTCATCAGATTCATCACTTCGGAAAGGGGTCCAAACCACAAACGATGTTACAAAATCTTCTTCCGCATGTCACATGCCGTTAGACATTTACAAATTACGAATCCCCAAAACCTACACAGCACAGCTTAAAACACAATTCCTTTTCTTCTTATTATTATTAAAATAAAAAGTAAAAAATTGAAAAAGCCTCTATAATAATTATAAGATAATTGAAGACATTCTGAGTTTCCAATATACAACCCCAATTCCAGTGAAGTTGGGACGTTGTGTAAAACATAAATAAAAACAGAATACGATGATTTGCAAATCCTTTTCAACCTATATTCAATTGAATACACTACAAAGACAAGATATTTAATGTTCAAACAGATAAACTTTATTGGGTTTTGCAGATATTCACTCATTTTGAAGTTACGTTGGTATCTGATAGAGTGTTTGGTTGATCAGTATTACGGTACATTCCTGAATGTAGAAAACATTTAAATAGATGTTATTGCTGATTTCAATAAGCCCATGGAGCCTTAATATACACCGCTTTTTAGCCTAATATATACTATACCAGTTTGCTGTAGTGATGATTTCTAATGATTTGTCTCTGATAGGACATCCTAAAACCAAGGCCTTCATCAGTCATGGTGGGACTAATGGACTATATGAAGCTATTTACCATGGTGTCCCAATGGTGGGCATTCCACTGTTTGGTGACCAGCCAGACAATCTGTTCCACATGAAGACCAAAGGAGCAGCTGTCATGCTTGAATTCAACAAAATGGAGACCAAAGACCTGAAGGACGCTCTCACCGAAGTTATTAACAATCCCTCGTGAGTTGATCTTGTATTTTCTTTAAACGCAGATGCCTTACGATGGAGATTATTTTAAGAGTGCTCAGTGAACACTTGTAAGTACTGTAACTCCCTCATGTTGGAGGCAAATGAAATGATATTCCATGGCAAAAATTGAAAAATGCCTTTAGCAGAAAAAAACACAGTGGTTTGAGGCTTTAGATGTCCTTGAATACTATTTATGAAATTTTAATTTTAACCACCTCAGCAGTGTAATATATCACAGCTGTCGCAAAAGAAAAAACTTTGTATCTCCATTCTTGTCGTTTTAGAGTTTTTGACATAAATTGAAAGTGCCTGGTCCAGCCTTCTGCCCCATGGTGGCTGGGGTGGGCTCCAGCTGTAGTTTCAGTAGCTCCACCCATTTTTTGTCTATCCTTCCTTCAAATGCACATGCATATGAGAGAAAGGTTTTGTGTTTTTCCACACTCTGACCCATAAACTGCATGTTCAAGATTGTGTTTTGTACATAACACCAGTCTAAACGCATGTGATTTGCCCCTAAAACTGGTGCAAAAGCTTAATACCTCTCTGTTCACTTCATATACAGTTTGACTTAATTTCATCTCTAAGGTACAAAGAGAACATGATGAGGCTTTCCCGAATCCACCATGACCAGCCAATGAAACCGCTGGACCAGGCTGTCTTCTGGATCGAGTTTGTGATGCGCAACAAGGGGGCCAAGCACCTGAGGGTGGCGGCCCATGACCTCACTTGGTACCAGTACCACTGCCTGGATGTCGCTGCCTTTTTGCTGTCCATAGTCGCTCTGGTCACATTCATCTTTGTGAAATCGTGTGCTTGGCTCTTCCGTAAATGTTGCAGAAGGACCTCAGCAAAGAGCAAAAAAGAGTGAATAACTCATTTGAATGAAGATCACTGTGTTAATGACTACTGTGATATTTTCACATGGGTTTAAAGTCTGAGTCAAGATGAAGACCAGATTAAGATTTTTTGTATTTTTATCAAAATACAAAAATAAAATACTTTTTTTTGCTTGCAGTTTATAGTTAATTGTGCGTGTAGATAATTGTGTTCATTATACTAACTTCTACATTATACTAATACATGATACTACATTTTTAAATATATTCTGTAAAATTTAACATTAAATTATATATTGCCTAAAACATTATTAAACAGCCTCAGTTGTTCGCTGTTCCTTTCTTCTCTAAAACCTATTCAGAATCACCACCTAAAGTTAAATGAACATAAACAATATACATTTTTATCATAAAGTGAAAACATAGTATTAATAATATTCTACAACTATGTCTCTTGTAATAATGATTAATAATGTTTTAGGCAATATATAATTTAATGATACATTTTACAAAATAATTAAAAATAAATTTAAAGATGTAATATTATGTATTAGTATAATGTAGAAGTCATGAAAATGAACACACAGTTATCTACAAGCACAATTAACTAAACGGCAAGCAAAAAAAAAAAAAAAGTATTTTGATGAAAAAAAAAAAATCTTAATCTGCTCTTGGTCTTGTCCTGGTCTTGACTAAGACTTTAAAGTGAAAGTGTTCTTTTAATAAATTTGAAATAATTCAGCTTCTAAATTGATCCTTTATCTTCTACAAATGATTTTAGCTAGAATTACTGATTAGCAACTCTTGAGCGAACAGTTTTGCAAATTCAAAAAATGGGGTGATTAGCAGGCCTGCTCGGTATCTTAAAATATTTAGCAACCTGTTCTTGAATTTAAAAATTGTAATTATTGATCATATTCTTTGGTCTGTCTTTTTTGTTCAGAACTGTTTTAATGTACAATAATACTAATATGACACTGAGTAAAACAAGATCTTTTGAAAACTCCCTCCTGTTTTATTGGTTATTGCTGCAAACATCTGCTTTCATCAGCTTCTTCTGGTGCAGTTTTGTGGCAGCTTGTGTGGTAATAGCACTCCCTTTTGGAGAAACATCAGGCTGCAAGTGATTTCCAAACAATGGTCATGTATTTTACATATTTAAAAAACAAGGTGTTTTTTGCCATTACAGTGTTGTCACTCTGATGTTTGGCTATAAATGCCTTTGGTCAAATAATAATTTCCCAATTATAATGTAGTGTTATCATTTCCTAGCTTGCATTATAGTTTTCATAATTCAACTAAGCACCGGGACACTTAATTTGTACAGACAATACTGCAAATTTTACTCGGATAGTAAAGTTAAGTCACACCCAGCAGAGACAGTGGGGAATTCACTCTAACATTGGCTAATGGTTTTTAAAGTCCCTACAAAAACTCAGTCTTTTAACGGTAAAAATGAATAAAACGTACTTAAAAAAAATTATTTGTTACCTTTTTCTGATCCTGGTTTTCTTGCTGTACACAGTGCCGGAAAAGGAGGATAACTTTTTTTCCAGGTTGGAGTTAACTTAGCAGCTCTAGGGTAAAACCCAGTCAGTTCAGCTTGGTTGTTTTACTGCACTAAGTCACAGTGAAGCCAGCTGAAGCTTCAAAGTGTCAGTATTCATTTTTGGTTCCATGCACTTCAGCGAAACTTAATGTAAAGTAAAATAGGTAGAAGGTGAAGAGGCGTGGGTTAGGTAAAACTGGCATTACAGTGAGATAACAAACAGGCAGCTTCTTGACAATGTCTCTGCATCAGGTTACTCGTATTACTTGTATGGTGAGTAATGTTTGCACTTGTATATCTGATTAAATTGCCCAGACCTAAGTGAACTTCACTTGTCTCAGAGTGGATACTAACTTTTACCCTCCCAGCTTGAATTAGGACACCTTGCTACCAGGAGGAATTTGTAATAATTCAGTTTAGGAGAAAAACTGGGCAAAAATTGCAAAAAGAGAAAAGAAATTAAACTACTTGTGCTAATTCAAGATTCAAGAGTTTTATTGTCATGTGCACAGCAGAACAGGTGGTTACACTGTACAATGAAATTCTTACTTTGCTGTTCCTCCATTCACCAAATATTATCTTAAGAGAATAAAAAAAAGAAAATATAAGAATAACTCTAAAAACAGTAGTAAAAAGTAAAAGTAAAAATGTACAGTATGAAAGTTGAAATAAAATTAAAGTTACATGTGCAATTTGCAAATTAAAGCAAATGTGCAAGTATGTAGAGCAGCTGTTCATAAAGTGCATCAAGTTACAGATGTAAACACATGTAATCGGCCACATGCTGCAAATGTGGCACAGGATGTAAAACTGTGGAGAATTCCTGGAGAAAATTATGTTATTGGTCACAATAGTGATGTATATATGGTATCAATCTGTCATGATAACAGTGTCAAGGTGACATGATTTTGAAACTTACTAGTTTAGTTGTATAGAGGTGTGTGTGGCTGTCCAGTATGTGTACGTGCATTAAATTTCCTTTGAGAATGAGTGCAATATAAATACCAAACTGACTTTACTACTGATGTTTCATTTTGTTTTTAACTATTACAATCTCCTGTATATGACTGAGCAAGTAATGTGACTTCCTCAAGTGATTTCCTACATAAGTCCAATAGTTTCACCTTTTTTCAGAATGTAACTCCTTACTCAATACAGTCTTAGTCACATTCATTGGCAGTCATTGCTGTGCATATTGCTGTCAATATTTAAAGGGGAATTTCAACCTAAAACTAGCATTTAATATGTTATTTGTCTTGTTATGTAATATTCTATAGCACAGCATTGCATCCACTAGCCTCATCAGTTTGACAGAATTAATGATTTTGTATCCTTTTTGTGTTTCTGACCATCAGTGTTCTCTTACTACAATACCCAGCATGCTACTAATGTAAAAGCTAATAAATACAGACATGATGTTCAGCGTCCTAACAGTAACATTAGTTATCTGGCAGTTTTCTGCATTAGTCATCTAGCAAACAAAAAATTGCAAAAGAAATAAACCAGCCCATCTTCAAGTCTGACCCCTCTCCATAAAAAAAAAAGTTTTTCAAAAGTTTTTCCACCTTCAAGACACATCATCAGAAGAGGGTTTTCCTCGTCTTTTAACTGGAAAATCTCACTCTGGACACTATTGTGGCCCAGCTGCAGAAGGTGAGTAGGTATGTTCACAATAGACAAAGCAATGGCTAAAGTTTTCAGATAGAGGTATGTAAACAAAAGAAAATGCATTTATTGAGACATGTCATGGTTTTTTACCAAAATAACAAAAGTTTTAATTTCTGACTGGTCCTGTGACACCTTTAAAGAGTGACGGTGAGTAATGTTTGTCCATGGGAGGTTTGTTAATAGCACCTTTAAAAGTTGGTGGAGAATAATGTTTGTTTATTTGATGTTTGTTAATAATATTCACAGAGATTCTGGCTACTTTGATCAAATGTACTCCGCAAAATAGAAAGATTGTTCTCTATTTGACCACAACTTAGAAAATGTAAAAGATTTTTAGGGCGTTGTTTGAAATGTGGATATCACTGGCATGAGTGGGTCAGACACAGCAGTGCTGCTGGAGTTTTCAAACACTGCAGTGTCACTGCTGGACTGAGAACAGTCCACCAACCAAAATATCCAGCGAACAGTGTCCCATAAGCAGCATCCTGTATCCACTGAAGAAGTACTAAAGAATGACCAACACAAACTGTGCAGCAACCGATGAGCTGCATTACATCTACATGGTGGACCGACAAGATAGGAGTGTCTAATAGAGTGGACAGTGAGTGGACACAGCGTTTAAAAACTCTAGCAGCACTGCTGTGTCCGATCCACTCATACCAGCACAACACACACTAACACACCACCATCATATCAGTGTTACTGCAGTGCTGAGAATGACCCACCACCCACTAATAATACCTGCTCTGTGGAGGTTTCAGTGGTGGTTTTGGATAGTAAATAAAATGGCTATATATGTGTTGTAGACATTGTGACCTCTGGTTCCTATCAGTACCACTTTAAAGAAATCAGCAATTAACCATTTTACATCAAACTACCCTGAATGTTTGTTTATGTCAGTGATTGAATTATGCATACATTTTGAAAAATCTGTGAAATTCCCCTTTGAAAAGGACTAAATGTGCCCCACTTTATCAATATTGCATTAGGCATCAGTCAGTTTTAACTAATGCTTGTAATTCATGTGACTGGGGATACATTTACAGCTTGCTGGTTTCTAGCAGGAGCGGTAATCCCCTCTCATAAACACAGATACAGAGGATTCTTGTGCACAACACATTCAAGTCCTTTGAAAGAAGCAACAGTTACCATTTACAGTGTGCAGCTGAGGGTTCCTTTCTTACAGCATAACATTAATATCCTTTCTTTTCTGCCCTGAAATACATTGAAAGCTGTTTGTTTCGTTCTGTGAGGAAGGAACTAATGATGTGCCAGCCTGTGGAATCCGTCCTTAGGATAAGACATTGTATTGACATTTTATTACATTTGTGGCATTTTGAATAAACCTTTAGAATTTGACTGTAGTGCTACTCGAGCAGGCTGTGACTCACGTCTTGTCACTGTGAGCGTCTGGACTATGAGCTATCACATTCATATTACAGGGGAATTCCACCAACTCTCAAAATTTCTGCACAATTCAGTTGTGCTGACGTAAACAAAGTCATTCAGAGTGGTTTGGAGTGAAAGGCTCTGTTCTAGAAAAACATAGAGTCAAAATTATTCACAGTGGTGGTGATAGGAACCAGATGTCTGAATAGTTTAATGCCTCTAAAAGCTCCCTCACAAAAAGTTAGTTAGTCTGTAAGTTTGGATACAATAAAGCATTTCACATCAAACCACTCTGAAGAAATTTTAAAAGGTGGGTGGAATTCCCCCTGTAACTACACCTTTCATTTTATTATGGCAAGGAGTGGCCAGCTTACAAGGCTTACAAGCCACACCTGTTTTGTTAAATAGTCACTGCTGCAGAAGCAGTCAAACGATAATAATAGTGACAATAATAACAATAATAAGCTTTATTTATGTAGCACCTTTCTCAGACCCAAGATCGCTCTATAATACATAACATAAACTGCATGAATAAATCTTCCAAATCAAGATACATTTTAGTGCACTTATACATGTGTGTTTTGTCGCAATTGTAAAATTTAAGCTGACAATTAATTGCCATATAGTCATAATCAACATTTTCATTGATTTTTGTTTCACAATATGAAACAAGTCCCCAAGTTGGCCGGTTTTCCTTCCGAAGTACGGACAGGTGGTCTAGCTTTTAGGCATGCTGGGTTAGCTTCAACTTGTTACGGTTTTGTTTTGTGGGGGTGGGGCAAGAGACGTCAGCCTTATGATTGGTCAGGGAATTCTTATGTAAGCTTTACTACGATTAGGACCACCCAGTTTACATTGGGATGAGACAAATATGAAATATATCGGACATTTACTGGTCAGTGGGTGTACTTAGTACATGTTAACCTTTTGCTTGCAAGAACAACATAATTAGAAAGGAAATAGTTACCTGGGACTTCAAGCTGAGAATAAGCAAGGATTACGTTCCACGGGCCTATAAAGGTGTTTTTAACAACCGTCAAATAAACAAACATTACTCACTGCCGCCTTCTAACGGTGAGGTCAAACTTTTGTTGTTTTGGTTAAAACATAAAGTGTCTTAATAAATGCATTTTATTTTATTTACATGCATTTGCCTCTGTCCAGCAAACCCACCTCACCTTCTGTTATGCTGTAAACATATGACTGTGAAAACAACAGCTTAAAGGGGCAGCCTGACAAAAATTTTAAAAATTAGCCATTGCTTTATCTATTGTGAACATGCCTACTCACCTCCTACAGAGTGAGATTTTCCACTTGATAGACTAGGAGAACCCTCTTCTGATGAGGTGGGAGCAACTTTTGAAGCACAAGTTGGCTCTTCAAGTTTACAGTCTACAGCACATTCTCCATCAAGCTAAAGAACATTTTCCCAATGCAAAAAAAACTTATGCAAAAGGTTCTGTGAATGTTCATAGTTCTATATATAAACATTTTCCTGTATACAGAACCCTTAAAGAACCACCTTTCTTACGTGTGTATACAACTTTTGGGGTGGAAACTTGAAGTTTGTTTATTTTTTTGCTAGATGGCAGATGCAGAAGAAAGCCAGATAGACAATGGTACTGCTAGGAAGCTGATCATCATGTCATGATATTTATTAGCTTCTACATGAGTAGCATAGAACTTGTTCAGTCATATACAGGAGATTTTAATGGATAAAACAAAATGAAATATCAGTAGTTGTAATGGGGGGAGGAGCGAGGAGACGGACGCATATGTGGAGATAAGCGACGTTTATTAAGGGCAAATCCAGGGTCATAGATCCATCACGGATAGACTGGGGGACAGACATGACAAACCAGAATAAAACAAAACAAACAACTGTACATAGACCAGTACAAACATAGACCAGTACAACCAGCAAACACAGGGCTTAAATGCACAGGGTAAATGAGGGACAGGTGGGAAACAGGTGGAGACAATCAGGGGCGGAATATTGAAACAAGGGGGCTAAACCAAAACAAACGCACATGGGCTAAACCAAAACAACACAAACACATGGACAGGACTGGGAGGGGCCAATTGTGACAGTAGTAAAGTCAGTTTGGTAGTTATATTGCACTCATTTTTAGCGCACACTCAATAAAAGGGTAAAAGTTAGTATCCACTCTGAGAGAAGTAAAGTGCACCTACGCCTGGGCAACAGGGTGATGTCATCAGATACACAAGTACAAACATTACTCATGGCACAAGTAATACAAGCAATCTGATGGTGATGCAGATAGATTGCTAAGAATCTGCCTGTTAGTTATCCCACTATAATGCTAGTTTTACCTAACCCATGGCTCTTTACCTTCTACTTATTTTACTTTAAACTAAGTTTAGCTGAAGTGCATGGAACCAAAAATAAATGCAGACACTTTGGAACTTCAGCTGGCTTCACTGTGACTTACTGCAGTAAAACAACCACGCTGAACTGACTGGGTTTTACCCCAGAGCTGCTAAGTTAACTCTAATTTTATTTGGACTTGGTCTCGGGGTAAGGTGGAAATGGTTGTTGAGACCAGTCGAGTCTGGTTCCTCCGTCTGAGGTAGCTGGAGGCTGAGGCATTCAGGCACCATTTAAGGTGGAACTCAGAAAATATAACCAGTATTAATAGAATAATAATGTTACTGAGCTGAAAATCACTGCTTATTACATAGTTTACAAATATACTGTTAGAACATTGTTGCCTAGTTTCTACTTTATTCAACCTATTTTCATTATTTCACGTTTCTGTGTAATGTCACTAACGTCTCTCTACAACAGTCATAGTTGCAAAATATTATTATTACCATCTTTCACTTAATGATAAAAGTGGATGTAGTTTATGCTCATTCAACGTTAGATGGTAATTCGGAGTAAGTTTTAAAGAAAGGAACAGAGAATTAGCACCACTGATAGTCATCATCATCATCACACAGTTGTAAACAGTTATTTTATGAAAGCTACAATTGTCCGTTTTATCTCGGTATGGTCATCTTTATAAAGAGGTGCGAGATGTTTTCACAGCAGAGGTTCCTTCCCAGTCACCCCTTATTGTTCGCTAGCAGCTCAACACAAGAGTCCCAACATTTTGCTTACAGAGAGCCAACAGTGATCAAATTAGTTCAAAATATCTGAGACAATTTCTATTGTAACTTTAAAAGATGAAAACCATTTATACCTATTTTCTTTATTAGTCTTTTTCATTACTCATGTATTACGCTTAAATTCTTTGATTCTTGCTTCTAGGATTCTTCTACGTCTATATTTGTTCTCATTTAAAATTGCATTGTGGTCATATTTTGTTTGGTTTCGTCTGTTTTTGTCATCATTCAAGTTTCAACACTGCAGCAAAATCACATTATAATTCAGTACATTAAAATACATAAAACAGAGCAGACTTTCAGTTATATATGCGCAGAATGCCCTAAATAATCTAAAAAAAAGCTGATTTGACATTTGCATAATCAATGTTTTGTTATTCAAAAGAAAACACTCTACAAGAAATGGATAAAATCCCTTTGAGTGCTGTTGAGAACAGTGAAAATGATTTATAAAATGTGTTTGATTACTTTTGCTGAAATTGGTGAGAACCTAAGGTTAAATAGTAAAAAACCTGAGGAATGTATAACATACATTTACAGTATAATAGAGCACTTTAGACGTAAAAAACCCATGTGAAAATATCACAGTAATCATTAACACAGTGATGTTCGTTCAGTTATTCACTCTTTTTTGCTCTTTGCTGAGGTCCTTCTGCAACATTTACGGAAGAGCCAAGCACACGATTTCACAAAGATGAATGTGACCAGAGCGACTATGGACAGCAAAAAGGCAGCGACATCCAGGCAGTAGTACTGGTACCAAGTGAGGTCATGGGCTGCCACCCTCAGGTGCTTGGCCCCCTTGTTGCGCATCACAAACTCGATCCAGAAGACAGCCTGGTCCAGCGGCTTCATCGGCTGATCATGGTGGATTCGGGAAAGCCTCATCATGCTCTCTTTGTACCTGTCAGAAGAAATTAAGTCAAACTGTGTATAGGAAGTGAACAGAGAGGTATTAAGGGCAAATCAGATGCGTTCTGACAGGGTGTCATCAGGCACAAAATAGATGGAGCAGTGCAGTTAGTTACTCTGCTTGGTCTACTTAATTTTGAGAAACTAGTGGCAGCTGTTTATTATTTTTTTCCCCAGTTTTCTCTTCCACTTATTAGAGTCTCAAAGACATGCTGTTGAAACACATCCTTTAAAAAACAGGAGACAAGCTATTTACTGAATTTAACATGAATTAAATGAAATAAATGCGGCCTGTGCAAAAAAAAAAAACTTAAATATGGGATTATTTATTACATGTTACATTCAGCAAATAACTAGTGATTATGCATTCAAATGTGCAGAAGTATGTTTTCTGTAGAGGATGTGTTAACTTAATCAACAAAATGTCATTTGAGCAGGGTGGCCCAAAATTCTACAAGTTTGCCCATCAAAACTGGGGTTAAATATATACATATATATATATATAGTATTGCTGAGGAAATTAAAATAAAAAGTTCATAAATAGTGCTCAAGTGCTTTTATAGCCTTAAATCACTGTTTTTTGTTTGTTTGTTTGTTTGTTTTTTGCATTACATGGCATTTTTCAATTTTTTCCATGATGCCATGAAATGTCATTTCATTGCCACCAACATGAGGGAGTTAAAATAAAATAAAAATAAATAAATTAACTTACGAGGGATTGTTAATAACTTCGGTGAGAGCGTCCTTCAGGTCTTTGGTCTCCATTTTGTTGTATTCGAGTATAACAGCCGCTCCTTTAGTTTTCATGTGGAACAGATTGTCTGTCTGGTCACCGAACAGTGGAATGCCCACCATTGGGACACCGTGGTAAATAGCTTCATAAATTCCATTAGTCCCACCATGAGTGATGAAGGCCTTGGTTTTAGGATGTCCTATCAGAGACAAACCATTAGAAATCATCACTGTTACTGGTATAATATGAATTAGGCAAAGAAACAGTATATATTGGTTCCATTTATTTGCTGGAATCTGTGATAACATCTGTTTAAATGTTTTCTACATACAACATTATTTTGGTTGATACAGGACAAATCAGCATTACGTCACAACAGCAATGAACCAGATAACACCAGCTGCACTGTATTGGTACAACAAAATATTACAAGTAGTATTGGCACGGGTCTTTTCTGTGTGGAGTTTGCATGTTCTCCCTGTGTCTGCGTTGGTTTCCTCCCACAGTCCAAAGACATGCAGTCAGGCCATTTGGACATGCTACATTGCCCCTAAGTGTGAATGTGTGTGTGTAGGTGTATGTCTGTCTGTCTGCCCCGTGATGGACTGACGACCTGTCCAGGGTGTATCCTGACTTCCGTCCAATGACCAAAATACAGATGCCTAAAATGATCTTATCATTATGTATGGGGACTTTTAATTTTAATACTACTACTACTACTACTACTACTACTACTACTACTACTACTAGTAATAATAATAATAATAATAAAAAAATAATAATAATAATTGCACTCCACTATGTAGCTTTGTAAATGTGTAATTGCATGTGACTTGTGAAAGAAGATTTTGTAACGTCGTTTGTGTGTCAGACCCCTTTCCCAAGCAACGAATCTGATGAGTAATTCATTCTCATCATGTCTTCATCAGTATGATGTTGATTTTGCATTTGAGACCCAAACATCAAATTGGACCTTCTTTTTGAGCATGTGTGTGTGACATTATATGTATGACCCCCACAAAATCCAACCCGACACCTCTAACTTTTAAATTGTTATTTTAGGCTTTACAGGGCAGCTCGCATGGCACATGCACACCATATTTTAGCGTGTTTTTTCCCTCTTTACTTCCTCTTAATGCTATTTTTTTTCTTCAATTTTAACAATGAAACTCATGCATAGTGCAACTTTAAAATTAGTATCAGTATCTCTGAAAAAAATGTCATATTAAAACTAAACACACTCAAATGACAGAACTCTACCTTACCTAGTAAATCATTCTGGGGAATCCAGTCATAGAGTCTTGTGTTTGGAGCAAGAGTGTCTGGTTTCTCTCCCGTATACCGCCACAAGACCTGTCATTAAACGTAGAATTCAGAGAAATGACAAAGAGCAAAAAATAAATAAATAAATAAAATAAATAGTTAACCAAGACTAATTAAGTAAACCATCAAAAAACATCTCTTTTCTCCATAAAGAAAATAAGATTAATAAACTTTACTACATGCAGGTTCTATGAATGGCACTTTGTTTAAAACATTTAAGATGGCTTGTAGTACTTGTAGTACAAGTACTTGTAGAGTTCACTATTAAACTAAAATCAGATATTTTCTAGATGGGGCAAAGAGCAGTACTATGAAATCAAATATTTGCAGGGATGTTTGTCTATGGCTGTATTACACAAACATCCCAAATTTTTGTCTTAAGATCTGACAGGTCAAAATGAGATTTTTCACAAATTCGTTTTACAGAAACAAATCAAATCTTAATTTAGGAATTTTATCTTATCTTATGACAACTCAATTTATGAAATCTTGAATTATTCAATCGAAGTCGGCCAACAGCTGTTACCGAGCAACCAACCATATAAAATATTCAAGCTAGTCAGCCAGACCGCTTTCTACTGTAACTGATGTAAAAAGGTCTAACACAACTGAAGTGCGATAAACTTGAGAGTGAAGAATGTTACAGCACTTTGTGCTGTTTATCAGAGTTGCTGGTCTCCAGTTTCAGTTTCATTTCCCAAACACTTTAGCCGAACACGCTAACATTATTCCTCCTAATAAACAGACACCCGTTCAGCTCTGTCTCCTCATTATTCACCACCATCACTGTAATATTTCATCTGATGAGTTTTCATCAACATTAAGAGGAAGGTAATAAGAGGGGGTGGTGAAGAGGGGGTGGTGTCTACAGCCTCTGGGTTATTGAAACACTGTTAGAATAAAAACCCTGACAGTCAAAGCACCGTTTTCGATATATGTAAATGTAACGTCATTATGCCAGTTACAGTGAACTATGCTGTCTGTCACTGCACAAGACAACAGAAACAGACGGTTAAAACAGAAGTTAAGAAGCTCTGGGGTTTATCTGAAAGTTAGGAAATTTAGTCTAGTTAGGGTGTTTCTCTGTAATACTGTTTTCTTATCTGCAGTTACGTTGAGATGAACTTAAGGACTGTTGTTTTGTTTCAGTTTCAGTCCTAAATTCGGTCCTAACTGAAGTTGTCATGGTAACTACACAGATAAGATTTAAGACTTAAGAAGTTTCTGTAATACTGACCCTTAGTCTATTTCTAGTTTTTATGGAGAACAAACAACAGTCAGTTTAAGCACTAATCAGCCTCGTATCAAGATGGCTTGTAGACCTTGAGATGGCTGATTTTCTTTTTGCAGATATGAACATTACAGTGTAATCTCAGACCTTCTGTGGGATCTGCCCGAGTGCTGCAGCGATGGTGTTGGCTCTCTTTTTGGGGAGGTCCTTCACCATGGAGCCCAAGGAAAACACCACAATGCCATCATCCCCTGAGCTCTGAACAAACTCCTCCATCTCCTACAAAATCAAAAAGCAAAGACTTCATGTTAGTTCTATGATCATGTTCCTCAAAAAGCTGATTTAAATGCAACAGAAGTGAGCAGTGACATCCAGCTGCAGCACCACAGACCAAGCCTCAGGCTGGGCTGAGGTTAGCCAACTGGCTGACCAGCTATTTAATTTTAGCTATCTGGCTAAAGTGTTGGTGAGGCAGCTCACATTAATGTTGGGTTAAAAGTTTGTCAGCATAAATAAATGCATTCAGAAAGGAATTTTCCTGAGGAGAACATCAGTCCTAGGGTGACACAGTGGCGTGGTGGGTAGCGCTGTCGCCTCACAGCAAGGAGGGCCTGGGTTCGGTTCCCCGGCCGGGCGACCAGGGTTCTCCCCGTGTGGAGTTTGCATGTTCTCCCCGTGTTTGCGTGGGTTTCCTCCCAAAGACATGCAGTCAGGCCAACTGGACGTGCTAAATTGCCCCTAGGTGTGAGTGACTGTCTGTGTCTGTCTGTCTGCCCTGCGATGGACTGGCGACCTGTCCTGGGTGTATCCTGCCTTCCGCCCGAAGACTGCTGGGATAGGCTCCCGCAACCCTGACGGATAAGCGGCTTAGAACATGGATGGATGAACATCAGTCCTGTCCCAGACTGTTTACTTGCTTTCTGCAGTACCAGCAGATAAACTCTGTGAGGTAATAATCTGTAGTAAGGTTTAGGGTCAGGCACTACCTTTGTACATTCAATCATTTCCCCAATTACATGTTAATTCTTAACGTGTAACTCAAGCATGCAAAAGTTCAAAAGACGTCCTGACAGCCATAAGAGTGATCTTACTTTTGGAAGTGGCTTTGCAGGCTTGCACTGCAGCCCCCCAACAAATTTGAAGTTCGGCAGGAGCGGTCGAGGATACTCAAAGTCCCAGTAAGTTCTAATTAACCAAATGTCCACTTTTCCCATAGTGTCACACACTGTTGTGGGTTTACCTGTGAAGAAGCAAAGATGATGCGATACCAGATCAGTTTCCTGCATAGTTACTTAAAAGTTATATATGAAATGCTATTAAAAGACGAGCCTTTTTTTCTGCTCCTAATTTCAAACTTTATCAGCACCAATATGAGCTATGAGTACAAAGTAAAACATTACAAAAACAAAAGGCTTTGGTATTCCTTTATCTATTACTCTGTTGTAATACTTATCAAACATGAACATCAGTTGCAGCTTGATTACTTTGGTGGCAACAGTGAGGACATATGACAGTGGTGCTGGTAACTGACCGCTCTCCATACTGTACACCACAGTCGAATAGACACCACCTGGGGCAAGTCAAGGGTGTCTACCAATAGATCACAGGACAGCATAATGGAATCATACGGAAATGCATAAAAGTGTGATTCCATAAGTGACGTTATGAGCGGTTGATTTAGCAGAACTCCTTCAGAATCTGCCTTGAAAAAATTCTCATACTAACAAAACAATGTTAAAGTCGGAATCCCAGTGATGGGGTGGGTGCAGGTTCTCTAGACTGTGCTGGTTGGTTAGTGTAGTGGGTAACACCTCTGCCTTCTACGCTGTAGACTGGGGTTCAATCCCCACCTGGGTAAACACCCTACACTACACCAATAAGAGTCCTTGGGCAAGACTCCTAACACCACCTTTGCCACCCTGTGTAAAAAGATCAAACTGTAAGTCACTCTGGATAAGAGCGTCAGCCAAATGCCATAAATGTAAATGTGCTATGCATGGCCTCTAATCAGTTCATGAACTAGCTCAAACCTCAGGGCTCAGAAGTATGAGCTGATCAATTTTTCCCAGAATTGTTCCTACACAGAAATTGAACCTATTGTGTGAGCAAACACCACAGGACAAAGAACACTACAGCATCAGTCGGAAACCACTGTGAATATAATCTTGCTTGTCTTTGAAGTTGATTAGGGTGAAGGATGAAGACTGACCAAATGTTGTTCATACCATGCCAGATAACGCTGTGATTAGATATGAAAAGGCTCCAACTTTGACACAGACTTGAAAAACCGACATTACCAAGCACAGGAGCTGAGCTTCAGCTGAGGTTACTGGCTGGTTATACTAAGGTTTGATTTCCTGGACAGGGATTAAACCTAGTCCTGGAGTCTCAGAAAAGACTTGATCTCCAATACTGAGTAAAAATGAAACAAAACAGACATGTTCTTTCTTTTCACAATTAATGTTATGCAAGGTCATTCATACAGTTGATCCAGATGAGGGCTCGAGGTGTCAGTTGGTGCTCATGGTTTCCCCAAGACTATTTAACAATATGTGGAATAATTAAGGTTTAAATCACTGCAGACTCCTGTAAAACAGAGCTTGGGTGTAAAAGGCCTTGGTGCTGCCTTACCTGTTATTTTGGTGTAACATTTATCAAACGTTATCATTTGCAGTTTGTACAATGCTGTGAGAGCAACATACAACAGCACATTCTCTACCCGCTCTATGAAGCTCATGTGGTCAGTGAGATGCCCTTGAGTGGCAACAGCGGGCACATATGACGGTGGAGTTGGCAACTGACCGCACAGTCTCTCAAAAGTGTATGCCAAAAACAGTCTATTAGACATGACCAGGGGGAGGCCGAGGGTCTCTGCCAGTAGATCACTGCATGGCATCACAGGATCAAATAGAAGTACATCAAAGTGTGATTCCCTGAGTGAAGCTATGAGCTCCTGATTGAGCAGCATCCCGTCACATATTGATTCCAGATAGCTTTGAATTTCAGACATTATGTTCCAAAACAACAACAAAGTCTGAATCCCAGTGAGGGTCTCATTCATCGAAGAGTTAATAAAGTTTTGCCACAGGAACTCTGCTTCTTCTTTTTCCGTGCTGACCTTAAAAACAATGTATTTGAAGTTCTCCTTTTGCTTGAAGTTGATCGAAGGCGATGCTGAGTGAATGAGAACAGTCACACTGTGATTCCGAGCGACCAGCTCATCCACGATTACTCGCATGTTGTACCAGTGGCTGAATTCACCGGGAAGAACCAGTATGTTACCACTGAGACTGATTTCAGAGCCGATTAGTAGCAAAGCCACCAACGGGAGAAGATGTCTGTATATCATGGTAGCGAACTAACTGACAGCTCCACTACTTGCTGGATCCACCGCCCTGAAAACCTCCTCGCTGAACTCAGGGTCAAAGGGAGCGAGGCGGAGCTCGGTAAACTTGGGTTGATATTTCAACGGATATCCACGTATTACCCCTCCTCTTGATCACAAACAACGTCCTAAATCTCTGAAATTACATTTTCTAAGTCGTGTTGAAACAGAGAACAAACCGCAATCTTTATATCCCGTCAAAGTAGCCGGATTCGCTTTGGCAGAGGCTGAAGCGGGTGAGGATCGTCTGAAAAGTGCAGTTTCCGTTTAAAAACGTAAAACATTCGCAGCAATAAGGGGTCCGTTGGCGTTATTTATAAAGATGATGTTATGATGTAAAAAAAACAATACATGACAGTGACAACTTCCTAATTTTCGGTGGATAGATATTTTTTTTGTCAATTCAGACATTTTGCACATCCATATAAGGAATCTTTATAAGCATTAAATTACTACTGTGACACATCACAGTACGTGCAGATATAATGTCGCTGGTAATGTACAGAGACACATCTGACAAACATGCTACAATAACAATTTGGAGTTAATTTTAACTTGGAGCTGCCCATGGACCTGGAAAGGAACAGCTGCCAATAGGGCTGTGTTGATGTCCTCAGATGCCAACTGGGCTGCGATGATATGCTCAATAGCCAATGGGGCTGGATTGTCATCCTTTCCTGCAGACAAGACTACATTCTCAAGGAAGGAGAAAGGCCTGGAGATCTTTCTCGTCATATTTGGAGAGCTTCAATTATAGAAAAGTAAATGAATGAGTAATTTCTAGTTTTCATCATCTGTGAACACTGAGCTTGTCAACTATAAATCGTTCACCACAACCTTTACAACCCCACTCAGCTGAATTTGTTGAACACAGATAGTATAGCTGTTTGTGCTGTTTGTGCTAAATACGGCTACTTCATCCGAGTGGGATCATAGAGGTTGTGGGGAAGAGTTCCTGTCTAATGGATGGAACATGCATTGACTTGCAGGTTGGAATGTTTGTGGAAAATGTCTCTATACTTTACAAGTAACATTAGTTCATATGGATGTGTCACATACACATCTTCCAAACTGCCTGTCCTTCTGGGTCTTGGGGTGAGTGATGAGTAACGTTTATTTGTTTGATGTTTGTTAATAGCATCTTTAGAGGGAGGCGGTGAGTAATGTTTGTAAATCTGTATTTTCTTTCTAATCATGTCAGTATTGTGCAGGCAACCAATAAACATCTAATATAAGAGTTTTATTGTCATATGCCCAGCAGAAACAGACCGTTACACTGTACAATGAAATTCTTACTTTGCTGTTCCTCCATTCACCAAATATGAAGGAAAAAAATGTAAATATAAGAATAACATCAAAAACAATAGTAAAAAGTACAGTTATATGTCCAAAGTTGGAAGAAAAATAAAAATGTAAGGTGTATGTAAGGTGCAGTTACTGAATACAAAGTCAGCCAACAGTTAAACCAGTTCACAGTGGGAAGGGTGAGGTCTTCACAAGCCTGATGACCTGTGCATAGAAACTGTTCGTCAGTCTTGCAGTCACAGAGATTGTTCGTCGGTCTTAGTAATCTACTAAGTATACTCTTTGAAAAATGTTCCAATGATCAATAAATTACCAGTTATTTCACCAATCATAGTAATAAGTCCTAATCATAGTAAGGCCTCCATCAGCATTCCCCTGACCGATCACAGGACTCATGTCTTCTGCCCTGCCCAAACAAAACAGTTTTAGAGTCAGAAAAACTAAGCAAGCTAAAGATAAAACAGCATAACATGTATCTAGCAATCTAGACCACTGTCCACACCTAGGAACAAAAACAGCCAGTTTGGGGACTTTTAATTGTATTTGTTTCACACAGTGAACCAAAGATCAATACATTTTTTCATTATAACTATATGGCCATTAATGGTCAGCTAAAATGACAAAACACACACACATATAAATACAGTAGATATATCTTGTTTTGTACGTAATTATGTATTTTATGTTACGTATTTTATAGTAATCTTTCTTTCTACCCTTTCAGCTGGCCACTACTTGCTATAATAAAATGAAAGATGTAATTGCAGGGGAATTACAACCACTTATCAAAATATCTTCATAACTCAGATGAGCAAACCAAGTCATTCAGAGTGGTTTGATGTGAAACTGCAGAGAAACTTACAGACTCACAGTGGTGAGAGGAACCAGGTGTGAACCCACACACACTTCTATATCGCTGCTGTCAGAACAAAACCTTGTATCTCCAAAATGGTAACTTTACAGGAGAGGGAAAAAACATGCATTACTTTCAATATAAGTCAATGGAACCAGACTTTTTTCCCCAAGTTATTTTTGACTATTTTTTTGGTCCATCCTTCAAGAAATTTACACAAACTGTAATGGTCAACACGCTTTTTCAAATTATTTCAAAACTGAAAATCAACAAAAATGGAGATACAAGGTTTTGTTCTGACAGCAGCGATATATAATGTAATAAGGATGATATAATAGTGGTGTATCTCAGAATAAATTTTCTTTGAGGATTGTTTTGCTTTATAACACCATCCATGTACCTCTCTATGTTGAATTGATTTTAAAAATACATATTAGGGTAAAACCTTTTCACTGTGCTAAAACAATGTCTCAGACACCAGGCAACAAATCAGCAACTATTTCATGTAATAACTTTCTGTGAGGGAGCTTTTAGAGGCATTAAACTCTTCAGACATCAGGGGCCATATTACAGAAACGTCCTATTATTTTGTCTTAACTTAAAATCTGACAGGTCAAAATAAGATTTTTGCACAAATTTCTATTACAGAAGCAAATCTTATCTTAATTTAAGAATCTTATCTTACAGATTCATTGTCAGGTCTGCCCCTTAGCAACCAACCATTCTGTACAGCTAAAACATAAACACGTAAACAAAATACAAAAAAGTTAGTTAGCCAGTCAGCTAACTACCCTTACTGATGTAACAAAAATTAGATCAAATAAAACTAAAGTGTGATAATCGAAGAATATTTTGAGAGCACTTCATTCAGCTCTGTCTCCTCATTATTCATCAACATCATTGTAATGTTTTATCTGATGAGTTTTCATCATTGTCAGTTGAAGGTTAGAAGAGAGGACGGTGGAGATCGTGTCTGTGGTGTCGGAGATTTTAAAAATGCTGGTAGGAAAAAATCCTCACAAGTCAAAGCACCACTTTCAATGTAGATACATTTAACGTCATTATGCTAGTTTGTCTCAAAACGCAGTGAGATCTCCACACAGACAGCATTTTACGCCATAATATGGACGCTCCTGACAAGAATGCTGTCTCAATTCTTAAATACCTCAAATATGCTGCCCACTGAGGCATCTCATTTTGACCGAATATCAAGAGGGCACCAAAGGCTATACTTGCAACACACTATACTATACTATACAACACACCTCGGATTTTGTTTGAAAAAGCCAGGCAGAAGTGGTGAGCCACACAGCCCAGCAAGGGATGAAATCATCTTTAAATGTAAGTTATTCTGATTTCATGTGGTATTTTATTTGTTTTCTTGCTACAAAGGTGCATAAATAGCTTATAGTTAGCAATGTAGGTCAGTCAGTGACTATTTTGCTGTTTTCGGAACACCAAATTTGAAGCCTCAAAAGACCAGCTGGCTAAGAAATTTGCAGGCTGATAACTAGTGATTGGTTTTGTCAAACGTTAACTAATGACAAGGTAGCGTTATCTAATTGTTGATCCATTCTTGTGTGTCTTGAATAATTTAGTTGAATAATGAGGGCCATATGGTGTTTTCTGTAAGTTTGCTAGCTATTTATGTTTGCATACATGAGTTGTTTCCAATCTTTCATGGACCAGATCAGTGCCCAAAGCATTCACAATGGCGTGTATTAAGAGAGAGGCTGTTTACTGGGGAGAAAACCCTACTTTGTTGAAAGTTGGGGTGTTGGTTCACCAGTTAGATCAGGCGTGTCTAGGCTTATCCACAAAGGGCAGCTTTAGTTGCAGGTTTTCACTGCAAACAAGCTGGAGCTCGTCTTAATCAGGAAACGCAATCATGAAAACCTGCAGCCACACTCTGCAGATATGTTTGGACACCGCCGAGTTAGTCATGCATACCATTAGATAATCATAACTTCAAAAGTAAGTAGAAGTAATTTGCTTGTGTGTTTAAGCCTAATCTGGTTAAAGTTTTAGTTGAATATTGCTGGGTCTATAAAATATTTTTACCTGTTCTCTAACAAAGTTAAAAGTCCTAATTTGATTTTGTTTGCTTGTTAATATGACTATCCTTTGGAATTGGAGCTACAGGAAAAGGTGGCACAACCAAAAAAAGAAATAGAAGGTAAGTTCCAAGACAAAGCTGAAGATTAATAGTAGATCAATACATTATTTGAAAGATTACGGATTTATCTGTTTTGAGTGCATTTCAAACATTATTCAAATATTGGAAATGCTTGATATTGTATAATTGTGCAAGGCAAATGAAAGCAAACTGATGTTAGATTACAGGTTTGCATTTATTTTAGGAGCTGAAGTCTCCACCATCCAGGAGAGGGACGGACAACCATCACCAAGGAATATACTGCCTGTTGGTAGAGAGTACTGTGTGAAGGACCCTTGCATCATGCACTGATCCAGGAGACCAGGAGAAACAGCCAAAATCTTTGATTGATGATCACAGCCTACCGCTGCACAGATGGGAAGAGCTTCTGGTTCTGTGCATCAGGTTCTCCTGGAGCTTTGATTCAAGCACGACAGCCATCTATAGCACCAACTACACATCAGAAAGCTGCATCATTCCCAGCCTCACAAAGCCTTCAGAAATGGTTTGTAACTCTTCATTTTTTACAGTTCAACGGGGCATTGAAAATGCAAAATTTGTTAGACCCCTTTTCCCTGTGGTGGACCTGTGGGGGTCCTGATCATTGAAGAACAGGGTGAAAGGGGGCTAACAAAGTACACAGAGAAACAGAAGGACTACAGTCTGTAACTGTAGAACTACAAATTGCTCCTATATGGTAAGTGGAGCTGACAAAACAGACAAGGAGTGTAGAAACAAGGAGGTTGGTTTAATGAAGTGGTTGGTCCATTTGTACGTATGTGAATGTTTATGCTAAATCATTGTTAATTAATTAATAAAATCAGTCTCAGTGGTAACATACTTCCTGGTGAATGCAGCCACTGGAACAACATGTGCGCAATCGTGGATGAGCTGACCGCTCGGAATCACAGTGTGACTGTTCTTATTCACACAACATCACCTTCGGTCAACTACACGCAAAAGGAGAACTTCAAATATGTTTTTTTAAGATCAACATGGAAAATCAAGTTACAATGTTATTAATTTTTTGATAAGTCTGATCGGCATCGGGATTCAGACTTTGTTGTTTTTTTGGAACGTGATTTTGAAATGGAAAGACATGGAAGATCAATCTGTGAAGCAATGCTGCTCAATCAAGAGCTCATAGCTTCACTCAGGGAATCGCACTTTGATTTACTTCTATTTGATCCTGTGACAACTTGCAGTGATCTGTTAGCAGAGACCCTCGACTGTCCCCGGGTGATGTCTTTTTTGTATAGTTTGGAGAGCGGTCAGCTGCAAGCACCACTGTCATATGTGCCCACTGTTTCAACCAAAAGATTTCATAGTGGGGTTAGAGAACATGCTTACACGTTGCTCACACAGTAACAACTCACAAGTACATTTGGAGTCCAGAATCAGAATCAGAACTGATTTTTAATTGGTGTGTAACTCAACTCACAAGGAATCTGTATTGGCCATAGTTCACACTGAGCCAAGCAATAATCAACACACACACACACACACACACACACACACATACATAAGAATGTATCTTGGTTGTATCTTGGCTTGATTTTCCCTGTGATAACACCATATAACAGTAGAATAAATACATGAATACAGTAAATGTAACTAGAATTTCTTCTAGAATATCTGAAAATGTAATTGAGATGTTTTGAGCTGGTTAGAAGAACAAAGTTTGATTCCTGTGCATGGATGGCTGAGTGGTTGATTAGCCAAACACGATGTTGGATGCAGACTACAAGTAATACTGGGCCTCCACAAGGAGAGGTTTATAAATGGCTAAGAAAGCACACAGGGATACACAAAATCACTATGTACTGTATTAATATTATTTATATTTATTAATGTTTTTTCTGTGCAAATAATCGCTTACTGACTAATTGAATAGCTTTCTAAATATAAAATCTCAGGTGATTAAATTTTTTTCCACAATACTTTTTTTTATGTGAGTTAATCAGTTTTGGAAACAGGTCACAAATGTGAGTAGTGATGAATTGGTGGAGTCAGAGTGGGCTGATCTCAAACATGAGAGTATATGATGAAGAGCAAAACAGAAGGAGAAATCTAGACAACAGGACTGGCTGTTGGAGCAGGATTGAGGAGCTGGTCAGTGACGGAGTTCGGCTGAGCAGGATACTAGGACCCCTGGAGTAGCCAGTGGAGCGACACATGGAGCTACCACTGAAGCTGCCCACAGACCTGGAAAGCAACAGCTGGGAACAACAGGGCTGTGGTGATGGCTTCAGAGGCCAACTGGGCTGTGGTGACGCCCTCAACTGCCAACAGGGTTGCAGTGATGTCCTCAACTGCCGATAGTGTGGAGTGTCATCTTCTGCCACAGGCGGGACTGCAGTCTAGTGGAAGATGAAAGGCCTGGAGATCTTTCTCATCATATCTGGAGAACTTGAGAAATGAGCAATTTCTAGTTTTCATCATCTGTGAACATTGAATCTATTAACTATAAACTGTTCACCACAACATTTATGGCCCTGATCAGTTGAATTTTTTGAATACAGATGGTCTATGTAGGTGTTTTAGCTTAATACTGCTAATTGAGCTGAGTGGGATCAGAGAGGTTGTGGTGAAAAGTTCATATTTCATGGACAGAATGAGCCTTGACCTGCAGATTAGAAAGTTTTCTCACAAATGTTGAAATCACTCATTAATTTATGTCTTAATTAATTTATGACCCTGGTCAGGCTTTCAAGATCTCTTCTTATTTATTTATTTATTTATTTATTTTTAACCTGTCATGTCTGGCCATTTTTGCAATCGGAATGGTAATCCGAATGTACTGATGTACCAAGCATATTTATTTCACAAGAAAAAGCTCTATAGGTTACTAAAGCCTATTCTTGTTAAAGTTTGTATTTTATTTGTTTGGCCAGGCCTGACAGGCAATAATCTCTTCTTAAAGTAGTCAAAAGAACTTAATGAACTGCGTAAACTGCATAATGCCTGTTAGATGTTTATCAGAGGAATGTCTGTACACTACAAATTATTTTAAATCTGTAGGTCAAATGGATGGCTTACAGTGGCAATTTATTTTTAGAAAAAAATAATTAAAACTCAACCAGGGCATGGCTTAACAAATAAATTGTTGTAGAATATTTATCAGACGTATCTCTTTACGTTACAAATTATTTTAGATCTGTATGTCCTACTGATGTCTCACAGTTGCAATTTCAGTAAGTTTCAAGTGTATAGTTTCTATGTAACACCAGCAGGTACCTTGTCGTACCTTTGAATGTTTTACGTTTTTAAACAGTAGCCTCACTTTGCAGACGGTCCCTCATCCCCTTCAGCGGAAATTCTTCGAATACGCAACATCAACCTGTTTACAGAGCTCCGCCTCCCTCCCTTCGTCCCAGTTCAGTGTGGCTGAAACCGGAGTTCAGCGAGGAGGTTTTCAGGGCGGTGGATCCAACAAGTAGTCGAGCTGTCAGTTAGTTCGCTACCATGATATACAGACATCTTCTCCCGTTGGTGGCTTTGCTACTAATCGGCTCTGAAGTCAGTCTCAGTGGTAACATACTGGTGGTCCCTGGTTATTACAGCCACTGGCACAACATGCGAGTAATCGTGGATGAGCTGGTCGCTCGGAATCACAGTGTGACGGTTCTTGTTAGCTCAGCGTCGCCTTCGATCAACTTAACGCGAAAGGAGAACTTCAAATACATTGTTTTTAAGGTCAGCTTGGAGAAAGAACATTTCGAGACCATGTGGGAGAACTTAATTGACGCTTGGATGAATCAGACCGTCAACATGGTTCAGATTGTTTCCTTGTTTTGGACCATGATGTCTGAATCGGAGAAATATAGCGCATCAGCATGTGACGGACTGCTGCTCAATCAGGAGCTCATAGCTTCACTCAGGGGATCACACTTTGATGTGCTTCTATTCGATCCTGTGACGCCTTGCAGTGATCTGTTGGCAGAGATCCTCGACCTGCCCCGGGTGATGTCTTTTAGATTGCATTTTGCATACACTATGGAGAGACTGTGCGGTCAGTTGCCAACACCACCGTCGTTTGTGCCCGCTGCTGCCACCCAAGGGCATCTCAATGACCACATGAACTTCATAGAGCGGGTTGAGAATGTGCTGTTGTATGTTGTTGTCACAGCGATATACAAACTGTCAATGATGTTCGCATTTGATAAGTATTACACCAAAATAGCAGGTAACACCAGGTCATCTTTTCTTTTTTGCACCTAAGTTTGCTTTTTTACAGATTCCTGCACGGATTCCAACCTTCATTATTTCACATACTGTTAAGTAGTCTTGAGAAACCATGAGCACCAACCTGGTCAGGTCCTCATTGTGCCAAGCCCTTGGGCACCTTTCCCACAGACATCCTAAACAGCCTGTGATGATCAGCTTCAAAGACAAGCATGATTACATTCTCGATGGCTTCATAAAATGACCCTACAGTGTTCTCTGTGCTGCAGTGCTTGTTCTTTTCTGACCAATTTATTGAAGATCTTAAGTGCTTATCTACCACATTTTTATAGCCTCAATTTCTGTTTAAGAAGTGTTTGGAAAAACTGATCAGCTTATCCAATGCTGTGAAAAAATATTTGCCCTTTGCTCAATTTTTCTTTTTGCTTTTAAATGTTTTAGATCATCCAACACATTTTAGCATAAAGACAACATGAGTAAACCCAAAATGTGGCCTTTAAAGTTGGCATTGTATTTATTGAAAATTAAGGTTTATTTAAAACCTATATACCCATTTGAAAAATAACTCCCCACATAAACTGTCCACGCTTCTTTTTTTTTTTTTTATACGATTTTCTCCCCAATTTAGTTGTTTCCAATTCGACCTGCTAGTTAGGACTCCCCCAATCACACAATGCTACCAACGATAGGAGGATGAAGGCTAGGACAGGCTTCCTCCGAGACCTCCGAAACCAGCCACCGCCTCTTTTTGAACTGCCCCTCATGCAACGTCATGGGACAGCCAAATGCGCTCGGAGGAAAGCGGCAACCCTTAGATCTGTTACATCAGCTGACAGACGCCTGCACTGACTAGCATCACATTGAGTGATGGGAGGAGAAGGGGGGCCATCCTGCCCACCCAGAGAGAGTGAGGCTAGTTGTGCTCTCTTGGACTCCCGGCTACAGAGGGCGGTAGCATCACCAGGGATCGAATTCGTGATCTCCTGATGATAAGGCCTACACTTAGACTACACTTGAGCCACTCGGGAGCTTAGCTTGTTTAAGGTCTTGCCCATGGCCCAAATTCGGGACTTTGACTCGGCCACTCCAAAAGGTCACAAATTGATTGGTGCACATTCATGGTTCTGCTAGTTATGAAAAGTTGTCCAGGTTATGCAGAAGCAAAGCAGCCCCAGACCATCACACCACCACCACGGTTCACTGTTGGTATGATTTTCTTATGGTGGAATGTGTTGTTAGCTTTATGCCAGATGTAACGTGACCCATATCTTCCAAAAAGTTCCACCTTTGACTCATCAGTTTTTTGGCAAATGTGAGATGAGCCTTTGTGTCTTTTTTTTGTTTAGCAGTCGTTTGCATTTTGGTGACTTTTTGCCCAGCGTCTTTCTTACTGTGGTATTGTTTACATTGTCCATAAGTGAGGTGAGTAAGGCCTGCAGTTTTTAGAGGTTTGTCTGGGTTTTAGTGACCTGGATGAGTTGTCACAGCGCTGTGATGTTGAGATTAAACAGGTCCGACTGGATGTTCAGACTTTGACGTTGTTTTAGAATGTAATTTCTGAGTATGAGAGGTATTTTTAAGCAGCACGCAAGTTTTGCCTAATCAACAGGTCAGAACCTGGCTTATAGAATCACACTGATGCCCTCTTATGATGCCAATATGTTATGTAGTAATCTACTGGCATAGACCCACAGATTTCCCCCAGGTGGTGTCTGTTCAACTGTCTTTGGCGTGCAGTATGGAGAGATTGTGCGGTCAGTTGCCAGGACCACCATCGTATGTGCCCACTGTTGCCACCCAAAGGCATCTCACTGATCACATGAACTTCATAGAGTGATTAGAGAACGTGCTGTTATATACTGCTCTCAATATTTAAACTGCAAATGGTATACATGTTTGATAAGTATTACACAGAGTAGTGGGTAAGGGAGCATCAAAGCCTCCTTTCATTGTTTTACTTTACTTTGTGCTCATAGCTCATTAGTGCTGAAAAAGTTTAAATTTCAGCATCATTTGCTGCTATTTTCCATTGTACTCAGTGGCAAAAAAAGTGCCACTTTTCTAATGTTTATATGAAACATTTAAGTAACTATGCAGGAAACTGATCTAGTATCACATCATCTTTGCTCCTTTAATTCATAGGCAAACCCACAACAGTGTGTGACGCTTGGGGAAATGTGGACATCTGGTTAATCAGAACTTATTGGGACTTTGAGTATCCACGACCAATCCTGCCAAACTTCAAATTTGTTGGGGGGCTGCACTGCAAGCCTGCAAAGCCACTTCCAAAAGTAAGGTCACCGTTATGGCGGTCAGGATGTCTTTTGAACGTTGTCATGCTTGAGTTTACACAGTATGAGTTGATACATAATTGGGGAAATGATTGAATGTACAAAGGTTTAGTGCCTGACCCTAAACCTTATCTGCTGGTACTGCAGAAAGCAGCGGAGCAATCTGATTGATTTTTTTTTTCTTCCCTCAGGAAAGTCCTTTTCTAAAACAGTTTATTGGTGCTGACAAACCTTTAACCTAACATTAATGTGAGCTGCCTCAGCAACACTTAATCCACCCAGCTGAAATAAGTAGCTGGTCATCCAGTTGACTACCTTCATCCCAGCCTGGGGCTGCAGCTGGTTGTCACTATTCCCTTCTGTTGCATTTAATCAGATTCTTGAGGAACATGATCATATAACCAACAAATATCTGTCTTTGCTTTTTGGTTTTATAGGAGATGGAGGAGTTTGTTCAGAGCTCTGGGGATGATGGCATTGTGGTCTTTTCCTTGGGCTCCATCGTGAAGAAAATCCCCAAAGAGAGAGCCAACACTATCGCTGCAGCACTCGGGCAGATCCCACAGAAGGTCTGAGATTACACTGTAATGTTTATATCTGCAAAGGGTAAATCAATATTCCAGACATCTCAAGGTCTGCAAGCCATCTTGACATGAGGCTGATTCATGTTGAATTCCACTGGTGTTTATTCTTCATAAAAACTAGAAATATACCAAACAAACAACCCTGCAGAAATTTCATTTCATAGTTTGTTGTCTCGTCCATAAAATATCTGATTCTAGTTTGGTAGTGCACTCAAATACTATCCCCTTAAATATTGTAAGCAAAGTGCCATCCACATCACCTGCATGATGTAAAGTTTATTGATCTTATTTCTTTAATGGAAAAAAGAGACGTTTGTGAGATGGTTTACTTCATTAACCTTGCTAGTTTTACCTTTTTGTCATTTCTCTGAATTCTGTTTAATGACAGGTCTTGTGGCGGTATACAGGAGAGAAACCAGACACTCTTGCTCCAAACACAAGACTTTATGACTGGATTCCCCAGAATGATTTACTAGGTAAGGTACAGTTTTATCATTTAAGTGTGTTTTAGGGCCCAACCAATATGACAATCTTGTCAAAATTCAGAAGGGAGTTGCCCTGTAATGCTTGAAATAATAATTAAAAAGTCAGATCAGATCATGTCGGATGTAATGGGGGTCATATGTCTTTATGTACAACCCCAATTCCAATGAAGTTGGGACATTGTGTAAAACTTAAATAAAAACAGAATACGATGATTTGCAAATCCTTTTAAACCTATATTTAATTGAATACGCTACAAAGACAAGATATTTAGTGTTCAAACGGATAAACTTTATTGTTTTTTGCAAATATTCACTCATTTTGAATTTGATGCCTGCAACACGTTCCAAAGAAGTTGGGACAGGGGCAACAAAAGACTGGGAAAGCTGAGGAATGCTCAAAAAAACACCTGTTTGGAACATTCCACAGGTGAGCAGGTTAATTCACCACTTTGTGAACAACTGTGTGAGCAAATAGTCCAACAGTTTAAGAACAACGTTTCTCAATGTGCAGTCGCAAGGAATTTAGGGATTTCATCATCTACAGTCCATAATATCATCAAAAGATTCAGAGAATCTGGAGAAATCTCTGCAAGTAAGTGGCAAGACAGAAAACCAACATTGAATGCCCATGACCTTCAATCCCTCAGCCATTAAAAACCGACATCATTCTGTAATGGATATTCCCACATGGGCTCAGGAACATTTCAGAAAACCACTGTCAGTGAACACAGTTCGTCGCTCCATCTACAAGTACAAGTTAAAACTCTGCCATGCAAAGCGAAAGCCACATATCAACACCCAGAGACACCGCCGGCTTCTCTGGGCCCGAGCTCATCTGAGATGGACTGACGCAAAGTGGAAAAGTGTCCTGTGGTCTGACGCGTCCACATTTCAAACTGTTTTTGGAAATCATGGACGTCGTGTCTTCCGGGCCAAAGAGGAAAAGGACTGTCTGGATTATTATTAAGTTCAAAAGCCAGCATCTCTGATGGGGTGGGGGTGTGTTGGTGCCCATGGCAGGGGGAACTGACACATCTGTGAAGGCACCATTAATGCTGAAAGGTACATACAGGTTTTGGAGCAACATATGCTGCCATCCAAGCAACGTCTTTTTCAGGGACATCCCTGCTTATTTCAGCAAGACAATGCCAAGCCACATTCTGCACGTGTTACAACAGCGTGGCTTCGTAGTAAAAGAGTGCAGGTACTAGACTGGCCTGCCTGCAGTCCAGAACTGTCTCCCATTGAAAATGTGTGGCGCATTATGAAGCACAAAATACGACAACGGAGACCCCGGACTGTTGAGCAACTGAAGTTGTACATCAAGCAAGAATGGGAAAGAATTCCACCTACAAAGCTTCAACAATTAGTGTCCTCAGTTCCCAAACGCTTATTGAGTGTTGTTAAAAGGAAAGGTGATGTAACACAGTAGTAAACATGCCCCTGTCCCAACTTCTTTGGAACGTGTTGCAGGCATCAAATTCAAAATGAGTGAATATTTGCAAAAAACAATAAAGTTTATCCGTTTGAACATTAAATATCTTGTCTTTGTAGTGTATTCAATTGAATATAGGTTGAAAAGGATTTGCAAATCATCGTATTCTGTTTTTATTTATGTTTTACACAACATCCCAACTTCATTGGAATTGGGGTTGTATTGATGTCACACACACAGCCTTAAAAAAAGGTCAGACTTGATGTTTTGGTCTCAGATTGAAAATGAACACTATAATGATGAAGATGGCAATAGCAGATAAATCACTCTAATCCTCAGACGACAATCTTGGGCAATGTCTGTCCAAGAACTGACCTTGAGTTCTCTTTTAATGCCCTCACGATCATCAGATTCATCACTTGGGAAAGGTGTCCAAAACACGAATGATATTACAAATTTGACTTCTGCATGTTATGCGCAGTTACGCATTTACAAATTAAAAGTCCCTCAAATCTACTTATTATTATTATTATTATTATTATTATTATTATTATTATTATTATTACTACATTAAAATAGTAAATAATTATAAGATCACTGAAGACATTCTGTTTTTCTAGTGTTATTCATAAGTTTGTTTTACCAATGTGGTGGTTGGAATAGTGTAATGGGTAACACCTCTGCCTTCTATGCTGTAGAGTGGGGTTCAGTCCCCAACCTGGGCGAGCACCCCACACTATACTGATGAGAGTCCTTGGGCAAGACTTAAAACTACCTTCGCCTACCTGTGTAAATTAATCAAAAATTGTAAGTCACTCTTGAAAAGGGTGTCTGCCAAATGCCATGAATGTAAATGCAGTGCTGCTATTGTAATCAGGTTCACTTGACATAATAATGATTTGTTCTACATCAACCAAAATAATATTTTAAGATAGAAATTAAACAGATTCCAATATTTTCAGTCAATCTTTAGTTCCTTCCAACTGTCAGTTTTTACTCAATATGTCAAATAATCAGCTGGCCCAAAGCAGGGAAAATGTCCTCAATGTCTTCAGTATAAATAAAGAACAAACATCTAAGCAAATAACATAAACTCTCATTGTTGAACTTTCAAAAGAAAATGCTCTCTTAGTATCTGATGGCGTAGTTGATTATTCAGTATTACGGTAGATTCCTGTATCTGGTTTTTGTAAAAAAAAATAACAAACAAACAAACAAAAAGTTTCAATAGATGTTACTGTTGATGCCAGCTAATCCATGTAACCTTAATATATGCTGTTTTGGCCTAGTATGTACTATACCAGTTTGTTGTGGTGATGATTTCTAATAATTTGTCTCTAATAGGACATCCTAAAACCAAGGCCTTCATCACTCATGGTGGGACTAATGGAATTTATGAAGCTATTTACCATGGTGTCCCAATGGTGGGCATTCCACTGTTTGGCGACCAGTCAGACAATCTGTACCACATGAAAACCAAAGGAGCGGCTGTTTTGCTTGAATTCAGCAAAATGGAGACCAAAGACCTGAAGGACGCCCTGACTAAAGTTATTAACAATCCGTCGTGAGTTGATCTTGTATCTTAAACACAGATTCTTTCAGATGGAGATTATTTTAAGACTGCTCAGTGTAAGCTTAACAGTACTATAACTCCCTCATGTTGGAGCCTGATTAAATGACATTTTATGGCAAAATTGAAAAAATTGTGGGAAAAAAACAGTGGTTTAAGGCTATAAAAGTCCCTGAATACTATTTATGAACTCTTTATTTTAATCTTCTCAGCAAAGTGGCAGAGAAAAATATGTAAAAAAAAAAAAAGGAAAAAAAAACAGCTGATACTAGTTACTCAAAATTAAGTAGACCAAGCAGAGTAACCAGCTGCACTTTCAATAGCTCCACCCATTTATTTCCTGATCTCACACTTTGCGTGATCGCCCTTCAAATGCATATGCATATGAGAGAGAGGCACATTGTGTTTTTCCACACTCTGACCCATAAACTGCCTGTTCAGGATGGTGCTTTGTACATAAAACACTCTGTCAGAATGCATCTGATTTAAAAGTTTAATACCTGTCTGTTCACTTGACATAGAGTTTGACTTAATTTCTTCTGTTAGGTACAAAGAGAGCATCATGAGGCTTTCCCGAATCCACCATGATCAGCCAATGAAGCCGCTGGACCAGGCTGTCTTCTGGATCGAGTTTGTGATGCGAAACAAGGGGGCCAAGCACCTGAGGGTGGCGGCCCATGACCTCACTTGGTACCAGTACTACTGCCTGGATGTCGCTGCCTTTTTGCTGTCCATAGTCGCTCTGGTCACATTCATCTTTGTGAAATCGTGTGCTTGGCTCTTCCGTAAATGTTGCAGAAGGACCTCAGCAAAGAGCAAAAAAGAGTAATAACTGAACGAACATCACTGTGTTAATACTTACTGTGATATTTTCACAAGAGTTTTAAAGTCTGAAGTGCTGTATTGTGCTGTAAATGTACATCATATATTTCATACATTGTTTTTTGCAATTCCAATACAGTGCAGTGAAACATTTTATAAAATTGCTCTTGAGAGCACTCAAAGGGATTTTATTCATAGATTGTACAGTGTTGTTTTGAATAACATAACATTTTTATTGTGCAAATGCCAAATGAACTTATTTTTTAAATTCAGTAGGGCATTCTACTGTATGTATATATATATATATATATATATATATATATATATATATATATATATATAGTTTCTATATATAACTCATCTGATGAAATGGTCTGCTGTTTATATATTTTAATACATAAACTGAATTGTAAAGTGATTTTGCTGCATAATTGAAACTTGAATGCCGATAAACCTAAAAACTGACATAACGAAGTTTTCAAATGGGAGAAATCGTAGAAATAGAAGAATCAAGAAGAAATATAAGTGTGTAACATATGACTAAAGAAAAAGAATAATAAAGAAAATCTGTATGAATAGTTTGTCTTTTAACATTACAAGCACAATTAATCTGTAGCATTACAAGAAACCTGCCTGATGTGGACATGTACATTTGGTGTTCCAGTCAGGAATTAGGCATAATTTTGGACCACATTTTCTTTTCAATAGAGAACTTTTATTCAGAATGCTGTGTAATCCTGTCTATCTCTGGGTGGGTAGAATGGTCGTCCCTCTCCCCCACCACCCAGTGCAATGCTGGCCAACATGGGCATCTGAGCTGATGTAACAAAATTGGCAGTTGGTGCTCTCCTCCAGGTGTACTGAGCTCTATTAGCAGCAAAATTAAAAGATGTGGTGATGATAGACCTGGTTGATATCTAAAAATATTTAGCATGATATTTTCTAATATAAAATTGTAGTTGTCTATTATATCCCACCCACCAAAACCATGCTCCTGTTACATATTTTTTTAAAAAAAACAAGGTGTTTTCCTTCATTGCTGTGGAGTCACAGGGTTCAGCTATATATGCCTTTGGTAGTATTAAAATTTCACAGATATAGTGCAGTATTATAATTTCATAGTTTGCCAAGTTTTCATTATTCACCTAAACACCAGGTCACCAAGTTAGTATTATTTGTTACCTCTTTCTGATCCTGTTCTTCCAGCTAGGCAGGGCCGAAAAAAGGAGGAGAGAAACTTTTTCTCCAGGTTAGAGTTAACCTAGCTACTCTAGGGTAAAACCCAGTCAGTTTTACCCTAGAAAAAAATATATTACTGGTTACATCAGTTCAGTACATCTATCAAAATACATAAAACAGAGCAGACACATATCAATGACTAACTTTAACAACTTCTTCAGTTTTTTTGGATGAATATCTTTAGCAGTTAAAGCATTCTGCATGTGCACATAGGGCATTTTTTACAAGCAATAAAGTGCTACTGTGACACATGAATACAAAACTCAGACATAAAATTACTTGTTATGTACAGAGACATGTCTGACACACATACTACAACCTTTAGTCTGGTGAGATATGTCTTGCTTAAATTTTAATGAGTTTTTATGAGTAATGACTTGCTACTGTGACTCATCCAAATGACATAAAACCATTCGTAGTGTACAGAGCCACGTCAGACAAGCAGACTACAACCTTTGGTCTGGTGAGATATGCCTTGCTTGAATTTTGGTTATTTTTCTCCTAAAAATAAATCACTACTGTAACACATCCATATAATGTACAGATATTAAATCACCTGTAATGTACAGAGACATAAGTAAAATATGCCATGGTTTCATTTTAATGATTTTTTTTTATTGCTGCTGTGAAACATCTGTATGACGTTTAGATCTAAAATCACTTGTACTGTTGTAATGTCAAGAATCAGACTAGAGGGTCCAAGCACAAGCTAACTTAAATAAAGCAAATGAGTAGTAAAAAATAAATTTGAGGCAAACAAAACCAAAGACGAGACCCAAAATCAGAAAAAAAATGTCAGGAGACAAGCAAAAGGTCAGAGAACAAGAAAGACACCAAGAATAATAAGGCTTAGAATTGCAGAAAGCAATCTGACAAGACTTTGCAATGCCCCTAGTCAAAACACATGCTATGTATGGCCATTGAAACTTGAGAGAGAGTGACCTCTGCAGGGAGGGAGGCGAATCTCCAGCCAAGACTGTAATAACTGTACAGGCAGAGAGCTGGCAAACATGCTATAACCTTTAGTCTGGTAATATATCCCTGGGCTGAATTTTAATACATTTTAATATGTAATAAATTGCTACTGTGACACATTCATATAATGTATAGATCTAAAATCACTCATATTGTACAAAAAGTGGTGGACGAAGTACACAAATCATATACCTGAGTCAAAGTAGAGATATCCAAGGTAAAATATTACTCCAGTAAAAGTAGAAGTTCCTCCCTTTGGACCGCTTGAGTAAAAGTACAAAAGTATTTGCCTTCAAATGTACTTAAGTATCAAAAGTAAAGTACTGAAAGACTAATTACGGCTCTGATGTCCTGTTATCATTTTTATAACAAGACTGGCTTCATGAACTCATTTCAGGTGAAAATCCTCCAGTGTCTCTCTTGGTAAACCAGTCTTTTAATAGAACGTCATTAATTAGTGACGCTGACGTCTATTAAAATGATCAGAAGCACAAAACACTGAAGGTAAACAGTTTCCATCAGGGAGAACCGAGTGGCTCTGAAATCACTTTTTACACACAAGCAAAGTTTCAGTTTCAGATTTATTTACAACTTAGTTCTAAGTTTAAGTTTAATAAAAACTTTAAACACAGGTTCACAAATGAGTTTTCCTTTACTATATTGCATCTGTTGGTCTCTGTAAATAAACATAAACTAATGTAATGAAATGTCGTCTTCTTCTTCTTTCGGCTGCTCCCTTTAGGGGTCGCCACAGCGGAAATGTAATGAAATGTACTGGAGTGAAAGTAAAAAGTTGCCCCACATGGAAATACCGAAGTAACTTAGTTACTATCCACCACTAATTACAACCTTCAGTTCAGTAGAATATGTCTGGGTTGAATTTTAATGACTTTTTCTTACTAATGAATATCTACGGTCTCATATGACAAACCGATCTAAAGTCACTTGTAGCATACAGACACCTATCTGACAAAGAGTTTGGTAAGACAATAAAGACAATAAAGAAAATAAAATTTAACCAAAGCACATTTTCTTTCAAACTAAAGCTCTATACATACGCCTCAATACACAACAAGTGATTTTAGATCTGTCTGTCTGCCAAATGGGTTTGTCACAGTAGCATTTTATTATTAAAGAAATGAAGTTTTTTGAGCAAGTTGTTCTTGTAAGTAGTTTTATAGTCCAAGCCAAGACTGAGACTACATTAAGATTTGCTTTCCTTAAAAAAAGGAAAAATTATGTAAAATTATATTAGCTTGTAGCTCACTGTACATTTATTATCATTACTTATATGTATTACCGTAACAATGACTGTTGTAGGAAGAAGCTGGTTGTATTATTGGGCCACATAAATTAATGAAAAAAATATTTTTCAAAATAACACAGGAAATGGCCAAAGATTGACTACAATTAATGATGCTCTGTCAACAGATTTGTAAACCATGTACTATGACCAGTAAACTACAGCTCTCACTAACATTATTGTCATTTTGATGTGAAAGTTCTCTTTGTTATTACTCCTTTTAAGGAGAGATTGAAACTTTCATTTGTTTTCCTCAGTAGTATCCAGCAATATGATGGGATGAATCAAGTTATGAAAAATAACATTTTTGGACCAAACACAATATACAATAATAAGGAATAATCCATCCATCCATCCATCCATTATCTTCCGCTTCTCCGGGGTTCGGGTCGCGGGGGCAGCATCCTAAGCAATGAAGCCCAGACCTCCCTTTCCCCAGCCACTTCCACAAGCTCTCCAAGGGGGATTCCGAGGCGCTCCCAGGCCAGCTAGGCGATATAGTCGCGCCAGCGTGTCCTGGGTCTTCCCCGGGGTCTCCTCCCAGGTGGACTCGCCTGTGACACCTCCCGAGGGAGGCGTCCAGGAGGCATCCTAACCAGATGCCCGAACCACCTCAGCTGGCTCCTCTCGACGTGAAGAAGCAGCGGCTCTACTCCGAGTCCCTCCCGGATGACTGAACTTCTCAACCTATCTCTCAGGGAGAGTCCAGACACCCTGCGGAGGAAACTCATTTCGGCCGCTTGTATTCGCGATCTTATTCTTTCGGTCATTACCCAAAGCTCATGACCATAGGTGAGGGTGGGAACGTAGATCGACCGGTAAATCGAGAGCCTTGCCTTATGGCTCAGCTCTTTCTTTACCACAACAGACCGGTAAAGAGCCCGCATCACTGCTGACCCAGCACCAATCCGCCTGTCAATCTCCCGCTCCCTTGTACCATCACTCGTGAACAAGACCCCGAGATACTTGAACTCCTCCACTTGAGGCAAGAGCCTATCCCCGACCCAGAGAGGGCTCTCCACCCTTTTCCGCCTGAGAACCATGGTCTCGGATTTAGAGGTACTGATTCTCATGCCAGCCGCTTCACACTTGGCTGCAAACCGATCCAGCGAAAGCTGAAGTTCGCGGCCTGATGTCCCCAATAGGACCACATCATCTGCAAACAGCAGCGATGTGACCCTGAGGTCACCAAACTGGACACCCTCCATCCCTTGACTGCGCCTAGAAATTCTATCCATAAAAATTATGAATAGAATCGGTGACAAAGGGCAGCCCTGACGGAGTCCAACTCTCACTGGGAACGAGTCTGACTTACTGCCGGCCATGCGAACCAAACTCCTGCTTTGTTTGTACAGGGCCTGAATGGCTCGTAGCAAAGAGCCATGTACCCCGTACTCCCGAAGCACCTCCCACAGAATACCCCGGGGAACACAGTCGAATGCCTTCTCCAGATCCACAAAGCACATGTGGACTGGTTGGGCAAACTCCCATGAACCCTCCAGAATCCTGGAGAGGGTGAAGAGTTGGTCCAGTGTTCCACGACCAGGGCGGAACCCGCACTGTTCCTCCTGGATCCGAGGTTCGACTATAAGCCGGACTCTCTTCTCCAGTACCCCTGCATAGACCTTGCCAGGGAGGCTGAGGAGTGTGATTCCCCTGTAGTTGGAACACACCCTCCGGTCCCCTTTTTTAAAAAGAGGCACCACCACCCCAGTCTGCCAATCCAGTGGCACCGCCCCCGATGTCCACGCAATGTTGAAAAGGCGTGTCAGCCAAGACAGCCCCACAACATCCAGAGCCTTGAGGAACTCAGGGCGGATCTCATCCACTCCTGGAGCCTTGCCACCAAGGAGCTTCTTAACTACCTTAGCGACTTCGGCCTCAGTAATGGACAAGCCTATTCCCATGTCCCCAGACTCAGCCTCCTCACTGGAGAACGTGTCGGTGGGATTGAGAAGGTCCTCAAAGTACTCCTTCCACCGCCCAATGACGTCTTCAGTCGAAGTCAGCAGCACACCATCTCCACTATATACAGTGCTAGTGGCACACTGCTTTCCCCTTCTGAGTCGCCTGACGGTTTGCCAGAATCTTTTCGGAGCCGACTTAAAGTCACTTTCCAAGGCCTCACCAAACTCCTCCCATACACGGGTTTTTGCCTTGGCGACAACTGAAGCCGCAGATCGCTTGGCCTGTCGATACCTGCCAGCTGCCTCTGGTGTCCCACAGGCCAACCATGCCCGGTAGGACTCCTTCTTCAGCTTGATGGCATCTCTCACCTGGGGTGTCCACCACCGGGTTCGAGGATTACCGCCCCGACAGGCACCAACTACCTTACGGCCACAGCTACAGTCAGCCGCTTCAGCAATGGAGGAACGGAACATGGCCCATTCTGAGTCAATGTCCCCCACCTCCCCCGATATCTGGTCAAAGTTCTGACGGAGGTGTGAGTTGAAGATCAATCTGACAGGTTCTTCTGCTAGACGTTCCCAGCAAACCCTCACTATACGTTTGGGCTTGCCTGGTCTGACCGGCATCTTCCCCCACCACCTGATCCAACTCACCACCAGGTGGTGATCAGTTGACAGCTCAGCTCCTCTCTTTACCCGAGTGTCCAAAACACATGGCCGCAAGTCCGATGACACGACTACAAAGTCAATCATTGAACTGCGGCCTAGGGTGTCCTGGTGCCATGTGCACTTATGGACATCCTTGTGTTCAAACATGGTGTTCGTGATGGACAAACTGTGGTTTGCGCAGAAGTCCAAAAACTGAACACCACTCGGGTTCAGATCAGAGAGGCCATTCCTCCCAATCACACCCCTCCAGGTCTCACTGTCATTGCCCACGTGAGCATTGAAGTCCCCCAGTAGGACAATAGAGTCTCCAGGAGGAGCACCTTCAAGCACCCTTCCCAAGGACTCTAAGAAGGCTGGGTACTCTGAACTGCTGTTCGGTGCATAAGCACAGACAACAGTCAGGACCCGTTCCCCAACCCGAAGGCGTAGGGAAGCTACCCTCTCGTCCACCGGAGAAAACCCCAACATACAGGCACCGAGTCGAGGGGCTATGAGAAAGCCCACACCTGCCCGCCGCCTCTCACCATGGGCAACTCCAGAAAAGAATAAAGTCCAGCCCCTCTCAAGGAGATTGGACCCAGATCCCAAGCTGTGTGTTGAGGTGAGCCCGACTATATCTAGCCGGTATCTCTCAACCTCGCGCACCAACTCAGGCTCTTTCCCCGCCAGTGAGGTAACGTTCCAAGTTCCAAAAGCCAATTTCAGCAACCGAGGATCAGAACGCCAAGGCCCACGCCTTTGGACACTGCCCGATCCACAACGCACCGAACCCCTACTACTGCCCCTCCCATTGGTGGTGGGTCGATGGGAGGGGGGACTCATGTAACTCCTTCGGGCTGGGCCCGGCCGGGCACCATGAGTAAATGCCCGGCCACCAGACGCTCGCTGGCGAGCCCCTCCCCCAGGCCTGGCTCCAGGGTGGGGCCCCGGTAACCCTGTTCCGGGCAGGGTACACAAGTCCTGCTTTTGTGTCTTCATAGGGGTTATTATGGATCACACTTTGTCTGACCTGTCACCTAGGACCAGTTTGCCATGGGAGACCCTACCAGGAGCTTTTGCTCCAGACAACATAGCTCCTAAGATCATTCAAGCACGCAAACCCCTCCACCACGATAAGGTGGTGATCCAAGGAGAGGTAATAAGGAATAATAGCTAAGGAAATTTTTAAAATATATAATAACATCAATTACGCATATATGGATTAAACATTCTCTTGCGTTCAACTATCTAGGGTAAAATAGCGTTAAATATCTTCTGTTAGCTTTTTTAAATGTAAACAATCTATGACAAATTCCTCTCCTAGAGAAATTGCAGAGAGGAGACTTACCGGTCTGTCTTCCAGGTTTCTTAAATGCTAGAGGCATTCGTGGGCAGCCTCTGCTGTTTTGCAGCCCTGTTTTTGATATAACAGGGGAAATAGGAAGTGTCCAGGCTTTTTATAACCCAGCTCTGCCACGCTGTCTTTCCAACACAATATCAGTAGGACTCTAATCTCAAGTCAGTCACCCTCCAGTATAGGAGTGTATATGGATCACAGGTCAGGAACTCTGTCCTTCTACAGTGTCTCTGACACAATGACCCTTCTACACACCATCCACACCACATTTACTCAGGCTCACTACACTGGGTTCTGGGTTTATCTGGGATCATCGGTCAAACTGTGTAACCTGGGCAAATAAAGAGCAAAACAGGATCATTACAGCTCTGACATTTCCATTTATTTTGATTTTTATTTAACTGTAGTTTCCACATTCAGTTGGGATTCAGTTGAGGGAGGATTACACTTTACCATAACCAGGCTGCGACAGACAAAGACCTCAAATAGTGAGAGAATTCTTTGATTGGAAGTTGAAACTGGCAATGTTTGCTCATTTCATGTGAGTCGCTCCGTGTCAGCTGTTTTAGTGCTCACAAAACTGTCATGGACAATGTTCGTAAATACTGCATGTCATAAGCATTAAGCAGATACACAATTCGTATAGTTCATATAATATAAATCAACTGGAGCTGTATTTGGTAAAGCAAGTTTTTTTTTTTTCAATATTTTGAGTGACGCTTCTTAATTATGTTTATTTTATTAAAACAAATGTTTTATATGTTACTGTTGCAATTTTTCATGAATTGAAAGCAACAGACTTTTTTATAGATGCATTTACAGAATACTGACACTGGTAACATTGATTTTCATTGATCATTGATTTGTCCTTCAGATCCATTTATCTAAACTCTGGTGGAAAATTTCTACTATTTATACTACTACTGAGGTCAAAGGCATCTTTCTTTTAGGACCTTTTTTATTTAGGACCAAATTGAGAAGTTCAAAGGTGCGGACCAAACATGGGGTGTGTGAAAGCACCCTAAGATAAAAAAAATAATAACATCATAAATGCCCAAAGTGAGGATTGTGAGGATGCTTGATTTGGCCCTTCGGGTTTTTTTATTATTTTGGTAACAAAATATAGATTAGTGTTATAAAATACATTTTTAAAAGCTCGATTTGAAACCCGTGAGTGTGTGAGTGACTGTCTGTCTGCCCTGCGATGGACTGGCGACCTGTCCAGGGTGTATCCTGCCTTCCGCCCGAAGACTGCTGGGATAGGCTCCAGCACCCCCCACGACCCTGACGGAGAAGCGGCTTAGAAAATGGATGGATGGATGGATGGATGGATTTGAAACCCACCTCCCTGATCGCAGCAGATTACCAGTTGGGTAATTTCTGTCCCCCAGTTAGTTCAGTATTTGTGTGCGCGTCTCTTTAAAAAAAAAATGCGTGTCCTGTACGTGCTCTTTCCTGTGACTGATTCCTCGCGTCTGATTGGCTGACATGTTCACCCTGTGTACGTACGGCTAGCGACTGGGAGTTCGATTCGGTTTACTGAACCGATTCTTTCGAACTGTCCGAATCGAATAAAGAATCGACGGTCCGATTTAACCGATTCCTTTTCGATCCCATGATTAATCGGATCACAGTGGCGATGTTAAATAACTACACAGCACACAAATGTGATACTAAATAACACAAACATTTTTAGCATATACTTGTTTCTGTTAATATGTTATTATGATGCTAATAGTCGGTAGGTTTCAATTTGTAGAAAACTGTAAAAATGTAAGAATATTTTATATTTAAAAATCACGATGAACGGGACTGTAGATTCCACAATAGTGATGAAGGCTGTGCAGCATCAAGAAAGAACTTAAAGTAAAATGAGCACCGAGAATTCCTCATAATTGAAAAGCAGCGACCATATTTTACTAATCACATTGCTAGTCATAGTAACTTTGTGGCAAGAAATGAATATGCAATACACCATTTACAGTTCACAAAATAGAGGATTATACCACACACACACACACACACACACACACACACACACACACACACACACAAACAAACAAACAAATAAATAAAACAATGTATAAAAACACAGCAAATTATAACAAGGTTGTTTGTCGTTATTACTTCTATTTATATCACTTCTATTAATGTTCTCAATACTCTACAGTGTGGCACTTTATGTTATGGGTTTTTGAGGCTAACTTGATTTCGGCCTGTAAACAACTTCGATTCATTTGTGACCTCTGAATCGGCTCGAATGGTTCACTGAAAGGAGTTGAGTGAAACGAGCGATCCGTTCCCGTCGCCAGTGTGTGTCACCTTGCTGAAGCTGCGGCGGAGGACCGGAGAAAGAACATAGCCATGGCGGCCCCGGCGAACACAGTCAAGCCCAAAACGTCCCCCAAGTCTATAAAGTTCCTGTTCGGCGGCCTGGCTGGGTATGTACCAGAGAAATGAGGTTTAGTGGAGCTTTAGCTGGATGACCAGCAGCGGGAGCTTAGCTAGCCCTGCAGCCGGGGAAGGTGAACCGTCAGCGGGGTAAGAGGGTCACAGCTCTCCTGCTGGGAACTCCAACCTCCACACCAAAGCAATTAGCAATGAAACGCAGCTGTAGGCTCTGGATGTTGTTTGGACTTTGATGTAAGCGCTGTTTTGTAGTTTTGAAGCCATAGCTAGGCTAGTTTTGAGGGCTAGCTGGCCCTGACTAGCCCAGGCATGCGTGTCAATCTGAGCTGCTGCTGTAAATGTCAAAGATGCTAAGAATGGCCTGCTCCCCAAAACACACAGATAATGGTTCACTCTGTGCCCCGTGGAGCAGGCAAGCCTTGTTCTTTAAATGCATGACCCCTGGGCCTTCATCACCCCACTAAGTTAAAGGGGAATTCCACTATTTTTGGTTGGGATGTAAACAGAGTCATTCAGAGTGGATTGGTGTGAAATGGTTAAGATTTCTTTACAGTGGTGGTGATAGGAACCAGGGGTCGCCCTGACCACAGCATAAATATAGACATTTTATTTACTATACACAACCACAAGTGAACCTACACTTCTGAGTTTTTATATGGGATATTGATGAATGTTGAAAATATGCTGCCGGTGATCAGAGACTGGAATGCCAACGTTGGAGACATAAAGGAGGGAAATACAGTTCATAGCAGTGGAAACAGGAATGAAGCAGATGAACAACTAATCAGCTTCTGCTAATACAGTTCAATTTTTGTTACTAATACATCGTTCAAGCAAGGACATCAGGTGGAGTTGAAGTAATAGCTAAGAAAACACATGGGTTTTTGAGCCACTCACTCAAAGCCCAGATTTCCACATAGAAGCTCTTATTTTGGACATATTGTGAGAAGAACCCTTTCACTGGAAAGGACAATTATGCTGGCATGAGTTGAAGATAGAAAAGAAGGATGACATCCATCAACAAGATGGTTAAATACGCATAGAGGAATCATAAAGGCCCAAACAGAAGATGAGATATTATAGAGAGACAATACCTGTATGGTCACCAATAGGTGGAATCCAGTTGAATATAATAATTGAAAAAATATCTCTATACAGCTAAAAGTATTGGAGTTGGAATCTACTTGGCTGCAAATAATAATACTACTACTACTGGACAGTGAAGGTAGAGCAGTTTGGAGATAAAGCCAGAGAGGCCAGGTTGAGATGGTTTGGACATGTGTTGAGGAGGAATAGTGGATATATTGGGCAAAGAATGTTGGAGATGGAGCTGCTGGGTAGAAGGAGAAGAGGTAGACCTCAGAGAAGGTTTATGGATGTAGTGAAGGTGGACATGGAGATGGTTGGTGTGAAAGTAGAGGAGGCAATGGATAGGGCAAGATGGAGGCAGATGATCCGCTGTGGCGACCCCTAAAGGGAGCAGCCGAAAGAAGAAGAAGAAGAAGACTACTACTACTACTACTACTACTACTACTAATACTAATAATAATAATAATAATAATAATAATAATAGCAGTGGTATTGCACTGTTCAGCTGACTGCTGGTACAAAGAGAATACTGAGTCTGTGGTGAGGTAAGACACTCTGTGATGTTCACTCTTGCACTGTTAGGACACAAATACAGTGGTATTGATTTTACTGTGTGTTGGTGTATTTTGGGACTTTTGCAGTGAGTATTTGTTCTGCGCTCCCCATTACATCTGGCAAAACATGTAAAACCAAGGCCGAATCTACTTCAATAGATCAAGGTTGAAGAGGAAGTCAAGTTTTTTCCAAATTCCATCATAATTCAGTGTTTAAGATGTAAACAGAGTGATTCAGAGTGGTTTGGTGTGAAATGGTTCAGATTTCTTTTATAGTGGTGCTGATGGGAACCAGGGGTCGCCAAGTCTACAACACAAGTATACATATTTTATTTACTATACAAAACCACCAGTGTGTTTTATAGTAAATAAAATTTTACATGGAATGTTGTGGAAAATCTCGAAGTGTATCTTTTCAGTGAGTGGAATAAAACAAAATGATATTATTTGTTATTTCTTCTCTCTCTCTCTCTCTCTCTCTCTCTCTCTCTCTCTCTCTCTCTGTCTCTCTCTCTCACACACACAGTATGGGTGCTACCGTCTTTGTCCAGCCGTTGGACCTGGTGAAGAACAGGATGCAGCTGAGCGGTCAGGGTTCGAGGGCTCGGGAGTATAAGACTAGCCTGCATGCCGTGGTCAGCATCCTCCGCAACGAGGGGATCCGGGGCATCTACACTGGGTAAGGAGGGTGGAATACTTTTACCTAGACACTTTAATTGAGGACTGTCTGAAACCGTTAGGTGATTATTGGCAGAATAATAAAAAAATGAGCATGTCATTTGACGCAATACAGTTGTGTCTGGAAACTTGCTCTACAGTAATATGTTTTCATTTTCAGTTTATTAGAGCGTTGACATAATTTTCATAAAAGTCTAATACTTTTAACAAGGGTTGTGATTTGGCATCATGATGTTCTAACTACAGGCTAATATATTAGCCCCAAGTTAACATGTAAGCCACAACTTTACAGGCACAGCACGGTCCCCTTCGATACAGTTCAGTACGTGTTATATTTCTAGTGTTTCCTGATGCATTTAACTGAATCAACTGCATTGATTTTGGAATGTTAGAATCAATTATGACAGTGATCATTCACTCTTTTTCCCTTTTCTTTCTCTCTCTCTGGCTCTTTCTCTTTCACTTCTGTTTTTTGCTCTTTATGCCTTCTCCCTCTCTCTTTGCACTTTTTTTGGCTCTCCAACTATCTACTCTTCCTTCTCTCTCTCTCTCTCTCTCTCTCTCTCTCTCTCTCTCTCTCTCTCTCTCTCTCTCTCTCTCTCTCCTCTAACTGTTTGCTCTTTTTTCTCTCCTGCAACTGTCCCCTTTTCCCTTTCTCTTTCTTACTCTCTTTTATTTTCTCTCTCTCTCTCTCTTTCCTCATTTTGTCTTGCTTTCTCTCCTTTCCTGCAGCCTTTCGGCCGGTCTTCTCAGACAGGCCACCTATACCACCACTCGTTTGGGTATCTACACTGTCCTGTTCGAGAAAATGACCAAAGCGGACGGAACACCTCCGAATTTCTTCATGAAAGCCATGATCGGAATGACAGCCGGAGCGACTGGAGCGTTTGTGGGAACCCCGGCCGAGGTGGCGCTGATCCGAATGACCTCAGATGGACGGTGAGTTAATGTCCTGATCTGGGATCAGCTTGGCCACTGCTCATGAAGACACCTTCAGCAGAATGCAGTATAAAAACTGAAGGCTGCTGAAACCATTTTTCTTGAAAGTAGCGGTTCACTGAAAACTCATTCACTCTCTGCCTTTATTTAGTTTTGTGACTGAGCTTATTTAGTTTCAAGGCTGGTGTAATTAGTAATCCATGCTTTGTTAGCTGAATTAGCCTCAAAACTCCTGCACTAAACCAATAGAAGCAAAGTTCAGACACCAAACATGCTTTGGCTTTTTATGTTGGTATATGTTGGTATAATTTTTAATTGAACGTGGCATGGCAAGTCTCATACTGTTGTTGTTGTTGTTGTTGTTGTTGTTTACATTTTTCTTCCTTCTCTCAGTCTGCCCGCAGACCAGAGGAGGGGTTATACAAACGTCTTCAATGCCCTCTTCAGAATCACCAAAGAGGAGGGAGTCACAACTCTGTGGAGGGTCAGTATGTGTTAGTTAAATAGTTAGCGAATTACAGTTACTGTGGATTCCCCATTAAAAATCCTGTTTAATGTTTTAGTGTTGATGAGTCTGTCTCTCTATTAGGTGTGTAATGACCACAGCATGTTAATATTTAGTAGAATCAAGATTTTACTGATTCTCAGAGGCAGATCTGTAATTTTTTACAGGGACTGAACAAGAAACAGTGGCAGGGTGGTGTGTTTATTATTATTCTCATGTTATCTTGTAGTTTAGCCTGCAGGATTAATCTTATTTTTTCAGTTGTCATGATAAACACATCATTAAAGGCTGTGATGATGAATGATGAATTTGAGTTACATAATGTGCACAGTATTAGAGTTATTAGATTTGCAGGAATTTAATAGGGCTGCACCTAATTATTGCTTCTCATGCCAAATATTAAATTGCTTTTGTTGTTACTTTTGTTTTTATCTGCTAAATCAGATAAAGTATGATTGAATTAAAAATGGGTTTTAATTGTTTAAGTTCCCAAATAGTTAATAAAATGTTGCTTCAGTTATTTGGTATTTTAATTTTTCAATTTACAGTGACGGCTGTTTTATTATTGGTTAAAAGTTTCTGCATTAAAGGTAGAAGTATAATGCATGCAAAATCATTGTTCTGAAAACATTCTGAAACATTTTTAACATCATTCTGTGCTCTGTTATTGTCCTCCATGGGGCACATGATATAATACACTGTAAAACAGCAGTATAAAAGACTACAGAATGTCAGTTCAATGAATTACACACTGCAGATTTCCATGTTTCAGTGTCAAATTCAGACTGAGCCTTAAACGGCTCTGTACTCCCTAAATACTGTGCTAACTAGGAAAGTTGAGAAATTGCAGCCTTTACAGCCAAATAGTACATTGTTTATCCAGTATGGATGGATCTGAGTCCCAAATTATTATTTCTTAGCTATATTTACACTGTTGGGCTGCAGGATCCAGTAATTAAATTCCTACATAGTGCACTATGTAAGGAGCAGGGAGTTCAGCCCCAGCACAAGAAGAAGGGAGCTGTTAGATTGGTGTTATTTAGGTCTCATGGTGGTAATCTGGTGACCAAAAAGCACTTGCATGCAATATAGTGCATATATTGTATTTATTACCGAGAATGTGTTAGCTAGCTGTAGGAACATTATTCAGACTGCACTAGGTAGAAAAGCCCACTTGACTGAGCCTTCAGCACTCCGTTTTCACTGAGGGTGGCTAAAATATGCTGTTTGCTCTGCTGTCCAAGTTCAATGCTTTAATACAAATTGATATGAAAATAAGTATCAATGACTGTATCATTTTAATTTTATTACAAAGCAAAATAAATGAATAGAATATTTGCAGAAGTAACAACAAAACCAGCATTTTTTTACTTACTAAGGTGAGCTGTTTTATACAGTAGAGTATTAAAAAAAATTAAATAACAAATAAAATGATAAAATATTTGTTAATTTATCGCTCTTTGATTTGTCATTTGTTATTTTGTTAGTTTATTCAGATGTGATCTTTTTTTTTTTTTACTCTTAAATTTTTATTGTTATTATTATTGTTAAATTAAAGAGTATCACAGATGCTATTTTTGCGTTGAGAGTGTTGGTAGAGAAGTACAGAGAAGGTCAGAAGGAGCTACATTGTGTCTTTGTGGATCTAGAGAAGGCATATGATAGGGTGCCAAGAGAGGAACTGTGGACTGTATGAGGAAGTCAGGTGTAGCTGAAAAGTATGTTAGGGTGGTGCAGGACATGTATGAGGATAGTGAGACAGTGGTGATGGAAAGTGGAAAGGTGAAGATGCAAGGAGTAGAGGTCGTAAAGGTGGATGACTTCAAATATCTTGGGTCAACCAACCCGGAGCAATGGACAGTGTAGAAAAGAGGTGAAGAAGAGGGTGCAGGCAGGATGGAGTGGGTGGAGACGGGTGTCAGGGCTGATGTGTGACAGAAGGATAGCAGCAAGAGTGAAAGGGAAGGTTTACAAGACAGTAGTGCGTCCTGCTATGATGTATGGTTTGGAGACTGTGGCTCTGTCTAAAAGACAGGAGGCTGAGCTGGAGGTGGCGGAGATGAAGATGCTGAGATTTTCGTTGGGAGTGACAAGGATGGACAAGATTAGAAATGAGCAGATCAGAGGGACAGTGAAGGTGGAGCAGTTTGGAGATAAAGCCAGAGAGGCCAGGTTGAGATGGTTTGGACATGTGTTGAGGAGGAATAGTGGATATATTGGGCAAAGAATGTTGGAGATGGAGCTGCCGGGTAGAAGGAGAAGAGGTAGACCTCAGAGAAGGTTTATGGATGTAGTTAAGGTGGACATGGAGATGGTTGGTGTAAAAGTAGCGGAGGCAGTGGAATGGGCAAGATGGAGGCAGATGATCCACTGTGGCGACCTCTAAAGGGAGCAGCCGAAAGAAGAAGAAGATTATTGTTAATTTTTTTGCTTCAATATGTCTTTATCAAAGATTTTGGTATGTTTTACAATCTTTTATTTTTCACTATTCCTTTTTTTTCTTTTCTGTATCATCTCAGCTTTATTGTAAATGAGCGTCACCCTCAGTGTACTCCACGTTTAAATTAGGATTGAGTGCTTGATCTCTACAGCTCCAGTGTATGTGTGTTTTATGAGCACACTGTTATTACAAAATGCGGCCCAGTCTACATAAACTGTTCCCTTTTCGTGTTTCTTGTTTCACAGGGTTGTATACCCACTATGGCCCGTGCAGTAGTAGTGAACGCAGCACAACTGGCTTCATATTCTCAATCCAAACAAGCTCTTATGGAAACTGGTGAGTTTCTTAACAGCCTTATCGCTCTTACTTACACCAACACCTTATCTCATCAGTCCCTGAAAGCTGCAAGTGCTGTACCTTAACCCTTCAGAAAGATTAGGAAAGACAATGATCTGATAAATGTACAGAAAAATATTCTGAGCAGTATTCTCACTGCTTATTTGAGCAAAGTTAAACATTTAAAAACTTTCTGATCTGTACAGAATTCTCATTTCTCGACCTGCAGCAAATTGCCAGGTTGTTGTTGTTCTCATCAGAGTTGTAAAAGTAACGTGGCCATTTTTATGGGAGGTTATTAATTTAAATGCCTTTCCTTATTTCGAAATAGTAAGCAGGCTAAGCCAAGCAGAAAAATGTGACCCTGAATGCTAATCTGCTGTTATAGTAGTGTTGTAATTGGATATTAGCCGTAACAGCCTTAATGCAGTGAATGTCCTTGTATTGATGCAAGTGCTGCAGTTTGTGACACAGTACCAGTTTTACTGAAGATGTTTACTGTGCATGTTTATGTTCACAGGGTATTTCTCAGATAACATCTTCCTTCATTTCTGTGCCAGTATGATTAGTGGGTTAGTGACCACTGCAGCTTCCATGCCGGTAGACATCGCCAAAACCAGGTAAAGCCTGCATTCATCTCTCCAGAGGGCCAGACCTCTTGTGCTTTGATTTATTGATCTTATTAGGGATTTGCATTTTGTCTCATTTTGATTTTTGAGCATCTGCCTTTGCAAGGCAGTAAATTAATTCACATGTATAACTAAAGATATCTTGCACTTTTTGTATGGTAAAAATGCAACATACTTTTATTCACCATCTGTCCATTTTTGTGAACTTTTGCAAACGCTTTCTCCAATCACAATCATCTCTAATGTTGGCATGGTGATAACCAAGATGGCAGGTCGGCTGTGTCTCAATGAATAGAACTTTTTCGCAAGTGGCAAGGATCAGAATCTCCAAAAGCAGCTCAGACTAGGCTACAAACGTGTGAAAGCAGTCAGTTTCAGCTTCTGAATGATGCAGTAAAGCTCCCCGTGCTACTTTCATTTGTCCAAAATAAACAGTAGCCCAGCGTCACTGTTTGCTGCTTCTCTGAGGAGTGAAGGAGATCTTATGAGCCCTTTTGTGCCATTTGTTTTATGCTGCATCTCTGCAGTTCACTTGGATTGAGTTACAGAGAGCAGAGATGTGAGTGACAGAACTCATGTTTCAGCTTCTGATTGAGGTGGAGAAGCACAGTGGAATCACACCTGTTTTTTCGAGAGGCAAATGGCCTTTTCATAGACATTCTGTCTTTTTCACAACACAATCAAGAAGGTTAATTTACCCAAATTGTATAATGTCCAGTGTGTGTAGTTTTGATGCGAAAAAATATTGCAATAATATATATTATTATATAATATATATTATACACATTACTTTTGTTGTGAAACTGCCTTAAAGGGGAACTCTATTTTAATTGTACATAAATAAAGGGTTGACATACAAGTAGAGTTATTCAGAGTGGTTTTAGTATTAAATGCTCTGTTCTAGAGAAACTTACCAAGTCAGAATTGTTCAGAGTGGTGGTGATAGGAACCACATGTCCGCCTCTAAAAGCTCCCTCACAGAAAGTTATTACGGAAAATTTTAGACATATTCTGTCTGATATCTGACACATTGTTTTATAGTACAACCCCAATTCCAATGAAGTTAGGATGTTGTGTAAAACATAACAGAATACGATGATTTGCAAATCCTTTTCAACCTATATTCAATTGAATACACTACAAAGACAAGATATTTAATGTTCAAACAGATAAACTTTTGATTTTTGCAAATATTCACTCATTTTGAATTTGATGCCTGCAACACGTTCCAAAGAAGTTGAGACAGGGGCAACAAAAGACTGGGAAAGTTGAGGAATGCTCAACAAACACCTGTTTGGAACATTCCACAGGTGAACAGGTTAATTGGAAACAGGTGAGTGTCATGATTGGGTATAAAGCGAGCATCCCTGAAAGGCTCAGTCGTTCACAAGCAAGGACGGGGCGAGATTCACCACTTTGTGAACAACTGTGTGAACAAATAGTCCAACAGTTTAAGAACAACATTTCTCAATGTGCAATTCCAAGGAATTTAGGGATTTCATCATCTACAGTCCATAATATCATCAAAAGATTCAGAGAATCTGGAGAAATCTCTGCAAGTAAGCAGCAAGGCAGAAAACCAACATTGAATGCCCGTGACCTTCGATCCCTCAGACGGCACTGCATTAAAAACCGACATCATTCTGTAACAGATATTCCCACATGGGCTCAGGAACACTTCAGAAAACCACTGTCAGTGAACACAGTTCGTCGCTCCATCTACAAGTGCAAGTTAAAACTCTGCCATGCAAAGCGAAAGCCACATATCAACAACACCCAGAAACGCTGCCGGCTTCTCTGGGCACAAGCTCATCTGAGATGGACTGACGCAAAGTGGAAAAGTGTCCTGTGGTCTGACGAGTCCACATTTCAAATTGTTTTTGGAAATCATGGACGTCGTGTCCTCCGGGCCAAAGAGGAAAAGGACTGTCTGGATTGTTTTCAGCGCAAAGTTCAAAAGCCAGCATCTCTGATGGTGTGGGGGTGTGTTAGTGGGTAACCTGCATATCTGTGAAGGCACCATTAATGCTGAAAGGTACATACAGGTTTTGGAGCAACACATGCTGCCATCCAAGCAACGTCTTTTTCAGGGACATCCTGCTTATTTCAGCAAGACGATGCCAAGCCACATTCTGCACGTGTTACAACAGCGTGGCTTCGTAGTAAAAGAGTGCGGATACTAGACTGGTCTGCCTGCAGTCCAGACCTGTCTCCCATTGAAAATGTGTGGCGCATTATGAAGCACAAAATACAACAACGGAGACCCCGGACTGTTGAGCAACTGAAGTTGTGCATCAAGCAAGAATGGGGAAAAAATTCCACCTACAAAGCTTCAACAATTAGTGTCCTCAGTTCCCAAACGCTTATTGAGTGTTGTTAAAAGGAAAGGTGATGTAACACAGTGGTAAACATGCCCCTGTCCCAACTTCTTTGGAACGTGTTACAGGCATCAAATTCAAAATGAGTGAATATTTGCAACAAACAAAAGTTTATCTGTTTGAACATTAATTATCTTGTCTTTGTAGTGTATTCAATTGAATATAGGTTGAAAAGGATTTGCAAATCATCGAATTCTGTTTGATTTGTTTATTTGTTTTACACAACATCCCAACTTCATTGGAATTGGGGTTGTAGTTCTATAATAAAGCTTTAGCTTAAAGTGTGTTTTAATCTGTTTATTTTAGTTCATTCATGGTGAAGGGATAAATAATATGCAGGGTTCTATAAGGCAAAGTAGTCCCCAAAGAAAACTTATTATTAGAAAAAATTATTTCAGATTTTACCATCATCAACATTCCATATAAAACACAGAAGACATGTGTAGGCTGTAGGTTTTAGATGGCATATAAAACAGAAACAGATGGTCTACAGTCTGTAATTGTTGACAAAGTGCTCCTATATGGTCAGTGGAGCTGATAAATTGAACACTAAAAGGCTAAACTGTTTTCCACAGTTTCCAGTGCAGGCAGCTGTTCACTATTGCTGACTATAATTTAGCAGAAAAAACAACTTTGTTTGTGCGGATAGACGATGCAACTGACCTGTGGGTTGTGTCTAGCTTTGTGTGCATACAAACACTGAACCTCTGAGGTTGAGACTAGCTGCACACTGACTCGTTAGGTGTTAACTGTGTTATGTACGGAGCGTGAGCTCACGTTTGTGTCTTTCTGTCCATTTTAGGATTCAAAACATGAGAATGATCGATGGCAAGCCAGAGTACAAGAATGGACTCGTGAGTAGATTTGTAGAACCATGTGAAGGAAACGGTAGCAATCACAAAACAGCTAAAGTCAGAAACGGACTCACCTGTTTTACTTTTGCCATGTCTTACGTTTTTAAGTGACCTGTTTCTAGCCTGCTTGAGATGACAGTCCAATTTCATCACCTCTGTCAGCAAGCGCTTAAGATAGATGCATACATACCTCATATCTTGCTAGCCAGGTGATGAACAAACTTAATTCTCTTTTTCCAGGACGTGCTGTTGAAAGTGGTGAGGAACGAAGGTTTCTTCAGCCTGTGGAAAGGTTTTACTCCATATTACGCTCGGCTCGGCCCACACACAGTGCTCACCTTCATCTTCCTCGAGCAGATGAATAAGTTCTACAGGATCTACTTCCTGGATTCATAGGTTACCATGGGAACCCTCTTATGCCGTGCTGGTGGAGGTCTGGACCGGGTCCGGAGGGGTCAGTTTGCGCATGATTATGGTCTCACTGTGCCAGTCAGCATCACATGACTTGTCTGTGAGAGTGTTCTTTTTTCATAGCAGCTGTTGCTAGGTTTGACTGGCTGGTAAAAAAAAAAAAAACTATTTCAGCCAAATAAAAAAAAACTATTTCAAATCTGATCGGATCATTTGCAGTTTTATAGAGATTTTTTTTTATGGTATACAATTTTTAAATTTTGCCTTTAATCGTGAGATCACAGGATAATTAAGGCACGATCTCAGGACAACACTGTCAGTTGTCTTGATCTCAAGATAACATCTTGATCACAAGAAAATGAAGTAATGATCTCAAGATAACTATCGTAAGCTCACAGAATAATTGTCACAATCTCAAGATCACAGGATAATTAAGTCATGATCTCAAAATTACATTATCTTAAGATGACAAAATAGTTGTCATGATCTCAAGATTACAACTTTTATCTCAAGATCACACCTTTAACAAAAAAAAAAACAACAACTTTGATTACACAACAGAAAACTGCCCCGTCTATCCTAATCTTTCACTCACATACAAAATAAAAATGTTTTGCAATTAATATCAGCTCAGAATTTACAAATTTTGGCAAAAATTTGAGCCCCGTACGCTATGCTTTTGCATTCTGTTGAATGGGAGGGTTTTTTCCAGCGTGCTGTAAAGCTTCTCCAACCTCCTAACTGTAGCTGTGAAAATGGGCGGGGCTTTATAGATCAATTGATGTGAACTTGTGTCACGTGTGTGTGCTGGTGGGCGGAGTTTCAGATAAAATGCTGGATTCGATCCAGGTATCTGCACTGACCCTCAGGGACTCCGGTCCAGACCGTCTGCTACACTTGGCAAACTGGCAGACATTTGGACTCTGATAGTATACAAAAACACACAAAACACAAACAAAAGGCAACTGACTGACGCACTGACCAGCAGACTGGACCTGAAGTACCCCAGGAGGCCACCACTGATCATTACACACTTACTTACGCAGATTAGTTGAGTGATTAGTTGAGTGATTTTGTTTTTGTCTTTTTTCCCTCCTAAAAACTTCATAGGCAGAGACAGACAGTAAACATTAACAATAAACCCAAGAGCAAACAAAAGTCTCTCTCTCTCTCTCTCCCTCTCTCTCTCTCTCTCTCCCCCTCTCTCCCCCTCTCTCCCTCTCCCTGTGCGATGAGCTCGTTCATCTTCTCTTGAAGATTGTAAATGTTTGGAATCACTACATTTGTCAGTTGTATTGTATTTGTAAATTGGAACTGAAATACAGTTCATAAAATTATTCTTCATTTTTTTTTACTTTTTAGTCCTATTAATAAAATTTTCACTCGTTCAGATTGAGAACACCATATATGTGAACTGTAGATCTAAAACACAGGTGTTATGTACTGAATGTGGGGTTCCAAGCACAAATTTAAAGATAGTTAATGGAGTGTGTTACATATTATTGTTATGAAGGACAAATTTATCATCAGCCATGACATTTAATGACAGTAACCGTGGTGAAAATGATCAAACAACTGAACTTTTATTAAAAACAGCGATTCACTGTGTTTTGAGTGATGTCTTAAAAACTGGAGTTTTTCATTCTTACCTCACATTTATTGTACACTTAAAGGTTCTCCAAGGGTTCTTTTCTAAAGAAAATGGTTCTATGTAGAACCATGAACACTCAAAGAACCCATTGCAACATCAAATCAAATTTATTTGTATAGCGCTTTTTACAACGGATGTTGTCACAAAGCAGCTTTACAGAATTTCGGAAAAGACAGAGTTTTAACAGGAGTGTAAGAATGTACAAAAAACCCCCCGGTGGGCAAGCCAGGGGCAACAGTGGCAAGGAAAAACTCCCTCAGAACTGAGGAAGAAACCTTGGGAGGAACCAGGCTCACCAGGGGGGACCCATCCTCCTCTGGTCAAACTACCTACAAGTGATTATACTACTAATATTAATAGCAGTAATATTGGTATTAGGAATAGCTAGGAGTCTATGAGAATATCAGTGTAGGGTGGGCAGCTAGTCTAAGGCAGGTGGTAGCAACTGGGGGGGTGGGCAGCTGGTCTGAAGTGGGTAGCAGGAGGGCTCAGCATTCAGTCGTCCTTCTGTGTTCAGCCGGACATATGGGTGATTGTATACTCGGAAAGAAAGCAGGGAGATGGAATTAGTTTATTCTATCCGTTTGTACATAAACAGGGGATGGAAACATGAAAGGGTTCTTCAGATTGATGGAGAATATGCTGAAGATGCTAGATTGAACCTTTTTGGAAAGGGTCCTAAAAGGGTGGTTCTATTATTATGATATTAGGCTTGTAACAATAGAAAAACACTTTTTGGTGCTATATAGAATCACATACAACAGATTGTCCATCAGAAGAACCCTTTTTACTACGCAAAGACCCCTTCATCATGCAAAGTGTTCTTAAAGGGTTAAAGGGTTCTCGTGTTGGACAATCTGTTGTATGTGGTTCTTTATCACAGTAAAAAAAATGTCATTCTATTGTTACAAGCTTGATGTCGTAAGAATAGAAGAACTTTTTTGGTGCTGTTTAGAACCTTATACACCTTATGGAACTGTATAGAACCATGAACACTCAAAAAAACCCTCTGCATGACTAAAAGGGTCTTTGCATAGTAAAAAGGGTTCTCCAGGTGGACAAAGACCCCTGTAATCATGAAAAGAGTTCTTTGGGTGTTCATTCTATATATATACCATTTAATTTACTAAAGAACCCTTGAAGAACCGGTTTTAAGTGTGTGCTTTGGTTTGATGGTGTTGCTGGCATTGAATTTCAGTCTTATAATAGCGTTATTCCTCCATTCCTGCGGGATTTACTGATGGATAATAAACAGGTGGTCATATTTCACTGGACGTCCTGTGGTTATCAACTCTTGGGCTTTGACGGAGGTTCGTACAGTGGAGAGGTCTTCTGATAGTGTTTTCTCAGTTTAGCTGCTCAGTGAGTAGAACTAGCGTTTTTTTGTTTCTTTTCTTTCCTCTTAATGTTTCTTTTTGTTAATTTATGAAAAGCTGGTTCAGAGTAAGTACAACTCCCACCCTTACAGTGATGCAGCTCTCATGATGTAAAAGAGAGGATTAAATCTTTTTTCTGCCCCCGTTTTGGTGTTTTTGACTTTGTTCATTGAACTCGTATGAACTGGTGCTGCAGATGATTAAAACTGGTACACGGTGAATTTTCTGCTTGTTTCACTGTGGAAATGTCGGCCCGATTAAACTCCACAGATGGAGTTTCACCCCCGACAGACAGGACAGACGCCAATCCTGAACAACAGTCCTAACACCTCACATAACAGCTTTTGGGCATTTGTGTGCCTTATTTTCTAAATATGTGCCATATGCAAATGTATTATTATAATGTAATGCATTGTGTTTCATTTCGTCACTGAAACACTACCAGCGTCACACACAGCACATTATGCTTTATTCATATCCTTTACGCTCAGTCTGAGGTGCGGGAATGGTTCTAACCTCTTCTTAACCTCCTATAGGTTCAAATATTATGTGTTTACAAATGGCTGGAGATTTAGACCCAATCCCATTTCTTTATTTACCCCTACCCCTTGGTTTTGAGTGTCTTCTTGCCCCTTGGAACTGGGTTACAAGGGGTATTGGTTAAAATCTTCTCTATGAAATGGGACCCTGAGATAAAAAAGAAAGAATGTAACTTCATTAACAACCATCTAGTGTTGCTCTGTAGGCCAGTCTGCAGTGAGAGCCGAGGAGTGTGAAGTTCAGCTCCTCACTGGTGGGCTTTAGTTACATTTAGGGCATCGTATGCTTTTAAAGAGGTGAGAAATACGACAAGTCATTATTATCACCCACCCATAATTCTTATCTAATTATGAACTTCTATTTCGGATTTTCCTGTTCCACCTTAAATGGTGTCTGAAACTCCAGAGTGTAACTGCTGGACTATTTAAGGTTGAACGGGGAGATTAGCCAGCGAGCTACCGAGACATCAGCATATTGTTTAGCGATTGTTATTTTTCTGCTTGTTAGGAAGAAAAGGACCACAATACTTTTAAGCGCTATTAATGATAATACAGTGATTATCATCATTTTTAACAGAGCAAATTCTCGTGTTTTCTTTGGTCACTTGTGCAGCCGTCTCGCTGGTTTTTCCTTTTTCTTCATAACACTGGAGTTTTCCCCTGAAAAACCTCAGTTTGGACGGCCATGTAGCCCTAACTCCTCGCACTAAATGTGACTAAAGCCCATCTTAACCCCTAGACTTGAACGCGCTAAACAGGGGGGTAAGGGGTGAAATTAGTTCAGGCTTTAGTCCTTCACCAAACTCCGGGATCTTTCTGAGGATATTTGATCTACAATAAGCCACTTGGACCTTAACATTTTTATATTTAGTTGCTGAGGTTTCTGTGTAATGTTCTGTTAAATATGTTTTTTTTTTTTCATTTTTCTGACGCTGAAAAATGAATGACTGTAAATAAACAATTGAAGGGTCTCTGGTTTTTGCACAGTAAATGCTCTAAACTAGACAAACGTGCACTTTTTGAAGCTGTTCTCAATATTTTAGGCATAAGTTATTTAAGAATAAATAATAAACTAATTGTCTACATTATAGGGGTTTGTCACTTCTGACAGGCAAAGAATTAAGCATAATTAATTTATTCTAACTTCATTCACTGTAGAATCGTCTGTTTTTAGCCACAACATTTTATGTATATTTATTTAATGCAGCTTTCCGTTGGTTATTTGTGACTATGCAGATGTGTTAAGTTGCACAAGACTTAAGTATATTAGAACCATTTCGTGCAGCATTTATATTGTTGGAAACATTGATTCCAAACTTGCTAAGGTGCTACAGTTGTAGTATACATATAAACTATATTATGTTAAATACACTTACATTCACACACACACTTTCTAAGCCGCTTCTCCCTCAGGGTCGCGGGGGGTGCTGGAGCCTAACCCTGCTGTCATCAGGCAGATTGCCACTTATATTCGCGTGTGTGTGTGTATGTATGTATGTATGTGTGTATATATTTATATATATATCGGAATGCTGTGTAAAATGTAAAAACTCTGTAAATAATGCTATCATTGACCCATATGAGTGTTTAGAATAATGAGTTCACTATAGAATTATTTCATTCTTCTTTCCATGGTGAAATTGTTCTTGATGGAGAATTTTTTGTTTGCAAGCTTGACATCATCACAATAGCAGAACCCTTTGTGGTGCTACACAGAACCATATACAGCACATTCTCCATCAATCTCTAAAGAATCATTCAAGCATCAAATGATTCTGTACAGAACTTAAGGCTCTATAGACCCATTGCCTTGATTAAAGAAGCCTTGAAGAATGATCAATTTTTAAGAGTGTAGGGGCCTTTGTTGTGCACTAGGGGCGGTATGGGGTTCTGCCCTGCCGTCGGTCTGCAGTGTTATTGTAGGAGAAGCCGCAGAAGAAGAGTATTCAGCATGGCGGACCTGCTAGGCTCCATTCTCAGCTCCATGGAGAAGCCTCCAACAGTCGGCGATCAGGAGAGCCGGCGGAAGGCCAGAGGTGAAGACACTTTAACAGCTTTATTCGGGTCTAAAAAAGCCGAGAAACACTGAACCGATTCCACAAACCCGCATTAACCCCGAGTTTACACTGAAGCTCAGCGCTAATGCTAACTCTGCGCTGAAAATCCCTGTTTTTAGACTCGGTTTAGGCTTCAGTTCGGTTCTGAACGTGAAGTTATGAGGGTCGATGTTTGTTGTTGTTGTTTACGTCGCTGCCCTCTGCGGCGTTCGCTCTTAAAATAAATAAACAATGCTAAAACAAATGGACCAATCGCAACCCGAGAAGTTGTTTAGGGTCGCTGACGTCAGCGCCGTACTCGATTCCGATTCGCTGTTGCGGGAGCCGCGGGCGGCGCTCATTGGATCAAGTCTCACTGATGATATCTGCATAACGATACCTTGTAACATTAATTATTAATATTTTATGCATTGAAAAAGTTAATGTGTTGTAAAATAATTGCTATTCATATTTGATACATTTTTATTCTTTTAAACATAAGTATTAAAACATTTAAAAAGTAGTTAATATACTGTCACTTCATATTCGTTATTATTTGATCAATAAAAAAAGTAGTTGTCATCGTAAGATAATAATTATTAAAGTGTAATACATGAAATTTCAGCTGTAGTTTACAACAGCTTCAACTGATAAATTGAAGGGCAGTAAATAAACATCCACCAGATTGTAATCTGATCATTTTTCATCTTCACTAAAATGAAGCTAGTTTAATGTCTTGGAGTTGGTTCTGTGAGTCTGTCCCACTTTGAATTTTTGGGTTTGCTTTAACAGAGCAGCAGGCCCGTCTGAAGAAGATGCAGGAGGAGGAGAAGAGGAAGAAAGCAGAGTTCAGGAAAAAGGTCTTAGTTCTTTCTTTGTAATCACATTCATCAGTCTGGCATTTGTAGTTTAGCCCCTGATTTCTCTTTGATAAAGGGGAATTCCACTGATTTTTCAGAATTTCTGAATATTTCAGAAGTTTGAGATGTAAACAGCGTCATTCTGTTTGTGGTTTGGGGTGAAATGGTTCAGATTTCTTTACAGTGGTGGCGATAGGAACCAGGGGTCGCCATGACTATGACACAAATATAGACGTTTTTATTTACTGTCCAAACCCACCAGTGAACCTACACAAGCCTTCTGAGTGTTTATATGCAGTGTTTATATGTTGATAATAGTACAGCAGTCACAAATATGAAAAAATTAGTTTTCTTTGGGGTCTGTTTGGCCTCACCCTGCATGTATCTCTCCACCACAAATTAACAGTGTCTCAGACATCAGGCCGTATATTCATAACCAGTTCATGTAATAACTTTCAGTGAGGGAGCTTTTAGAGCTAAATATCTGGTTCCTCTCACCACCAGTGTGAACAGTTCTGACTGTAAGTTTCTCTAGAACAGAGAGTTTCACATCAAACCACTCTGGACGACTCTGTTTACATCTTATCTTTTTAATTATGTAGAAATTTGGGGAAATTGGTGGAAATCTCCTAGGACTGAGCTTTATGTGTATATTCTGTTGTATTTAAATTGTTTTCTCCTTTTTCCTTATGTGATGTTCTTGTGCTTATTAATATTGTTGTTATTATTATTTGTGTACAACAGTTTCTGTCATGTAAAAGAGAGTCTAACAGGTAGTCCCTCTGTTTTTATGAGCTGAGAAATTTCCTAGAAAGCATCCTATTGCTGGTGTTTATTCTTTTTCCTTCTCTCTGCTTTATGTTTGTCAGATGGAGAAAGAGGTGAATGATTTTATTCAGGACAGCGCTCTGCAGAAGAAGAAATATGAACCGATGGGGAAGATAGAGAGGAGCATCCTGTACGTGAAGATACACAAAATGTGTCTACATGGACCACACAGCAGCACGCACAGTGCCTACTGCCTTTACCACCCTTAATGTCCACTGACAGATGGCCAGTGTCAGTGCACTCAGTCAATTTATAACAACACTGACCTACCTTGGAAAATAAATGCTCTAAAAAAAAAAAAATTAAATATGCCTAAAATAAATCTGAATGGAAACAGTCAGACTTCATTTCTACCATATTTTTTTCTGTTCTGCTGTAAATGGCTGTAAACGCAAAAATTATAAACATCGCTGGCCAAATTTTTGCATAAGACTACTTACAGTACTGAAACAAAACAGGGTGTCTGTCTTTGTATTTATATATAATAAAAAAAAACACCAGTTGCCATTTGCATTGTGTAAAAAACATCTTGATGAACAGAACAATAGAAATGATCCTAAATAAGATATTTTTACATTAAAGGTGCAGTGTGTAAGATTTAGGGGAGGGTCTACTAACAGAAATTGAATATACAAACCAAACCATGTTTTCTTTAGTGTATAAGGACCTGTGATTATGAGTTGTTGTGTTATTGTTGGCTTAGAATGAGCCCATAGAAAGCAGCCTCTCTCACAAAGGCCGTGTCAGAGCGGACAAACCAAACACTGCCTCTAGAGGACGCCTTTCGTGTTTTTAGGCTGAAGCAGCACCTTGAATTTGGCCGTGGTTGGGAGATGTAGAAAGAAGAATCAGTGATTGTTTCTGGTGCAATCCTCTTTGTTGGAGACAGACTGCAGTGTATGTATGTATGTATGTATGTATATATAAGTCCTGTATTCTCAGTTAATGCTCTTCTCTCTCAGGCATGATGTGGCTGAGGTGGCTGGGCTGACGTCGTTTTCGTTCGGGGAAGATGAGGAGAGCAGATACGTCATGCTCTTCAAGAAGGTCAGCAGCTTTGAAAACCTTAACATGTTACCATAGAGACAACATGGCTTGTAGCCGATTTACTGAGTTTAAAGTTCTTTGTGGTTTATCGTCTCTGTTATAATCTTCTTCCACTGTGTTTGTTCCTGTGCGTGTGTATAAAGGAATTTGCCCCGTCGGATGAGGAACTGGAGGCATATCGGAGAGGAGAGGAGTGGGATGTGGCGAAAGCCGAGGAAAGACGCAAGCTGAAGGTGAACAAAACATGGCATTAAAACTTATAAACTTTATGCCCTTATTTTCACCAGCACACTGAAGGTACTGCATACATTACATGGACATATGGCCAGTATTTATGTGTAATTTCATATTAACCGTTTCATAATTTTATATCGATCACACATCACTTTGCAAAGATCATGTATTATTATTATTGTTGTTGTTGCTATTATTATTATTATTATTATTATTATTATGGCGGCATGTTCTATGAGTGTGCCCAAACATTTTTCCTGGACATGTGCCTGTGTACACATGTACATACACTTTTGCATGCAGAAGTTTGTGCAACCCTGGTCAAATTGCACATTTGTGTTGAAGTGTATATATAAGTGAGCATGTCTTCTACAGAGACGCACGTTTTAACACACAATTACTATTTATTTACTAAATTTAACATACTATGGGGAGAAACATAATAAAATATTCTTTCTAATATATTAAACTCAGCAAAAATAGAAATTGTGAACAAAAATCTTTTATTTACACTTAGAAAATATACGTCATGCACTAAAACAAACAAGATCATGTAGCCACCAACCTTCATTTTGAGCCACTGTTTGTGGTGTTAATACATAAAGGATTAGAATGAGAAGCAAACGCTTTTAGAACTTTTAGTAGAAATTAATCTAACAAGACATTATCATGTGTCATTTTGTCCCCTTCCTATTGGTCGTACAGTTTTGTGTGCCATGATCTCCTGTTGTGTCTTATTTCAGGAACAGGCCGCGCTGGAGGAAGAAGCCACAAGTCGAACTCAGAAGAGACCCCCGTCCCCCAGCTCCAACTACAGAGACAAATACAGCCACCTGATTGGCACATCTGCTGCTAAAGATGCCGCTCATACACTGGAGGCTAACCGTGCTTATGGCTGTGGTACGACTTCACAAACTAAAACAAAATCATATAGCCACCCACTCTAAACCCAGGCTCTCCCTTTACCCCCAACACAGCTGATCAGCAAATGTATCACCTGGCCCACACTACAGGGTTTTAAGATGGAGATATTGAATATGTCTTTTTTTTTTTTTTTTTTTTTGAGCCACTGTGTGTGATGTTAATACATAAAATCCCCCAACCTGATTCCTCTGAGTATTAAATGATTATTTCAGGCTTTACAGGGCAACTCGCAGCAGTGCAAGCTCATCATATTTCAGCCTGTCGTTATTCTCCTGCCTTAGTAAGGATACTTCAACCAAAACAGTGCAGCTTAAACCCAAAGACAACATTTGACTTACTTTCTTTGTCCATTTCTTACATGTTTCTGGTCTCCTTTTACCTGTACAGTCCCTGTGGCCAACAAGAGGGACACACGCTCCATCGAAGAGGCCATGAACGAGATTAGAGCCAAAAAACGACTGAAGAAGGGAGAAGAGGACGTGGGGGCCGGCAGCAGCGGCTTATGAGGCCGAAAAAGAGTGGGTGTGCATGCTTGTGTGTGTGAGGCTTAGAGACAGGGTCTGTAGTTATACTGTTAAAGAAGTGTTCCTGTACAGTATTGTACTCTATAGCAATATTTAACATGTACTGATGCCCATTAGGGCCAATGAGATGTGCTGTAAGTGAATTTTAATATGTGAGAGAATCTATACAAGCACTGTTCAACCATCTCTCTGGACTTGACCGCGTCAACTGTTTCCTCTTCCCTCATATTATTTGTCTTAAGCGGTAGTTCGGCGAAAATTAAGCTTGCTTCTTTAGTTTGAGCACTGAAGCTATGAGGCTAATACAGCTACCAAGACATGGAAGCTTATATCCCACCATTTAGCATCGTTCAGATTCCTCATAACTTGGAACTTAAGAGGTTTGAAAAGTGACAAAAATACATTGCATGGACAAAAACAGCAGCAACCACTTTGATGGCAGAATTTAGTCCATGTTTATAGATAACAGAGTGTCATACAGTGCCAGAAACCACCTGATCATGTCTATTGGAGATTATTTACCACCTCTACATGGTTTGAGGCAGGTTTGGAAAGTGCTATAAACTGGTGGGGTATAAGCTTCCATAACTTTTAGTGGCCTCCAGTGCAAAACTAAAGGAGCAGATGTTTTTCCTAGTTTTGAGTTTTGAGAGTTTTTGTCAAACTATCGCTTTAAAGCTATTATTGTAGGGCACAAATGATGAGTTTTAATTTTTCAGGTACATGTCACCTCTTTAAGACAGCTGGTGTGTCTAACTGTAAGTGTGCTGTCATAGATTTTATGACTGTAGTGACCTCTAGTGGCTGCATTGAGGCACAACAGCGAATAACTTTAAAAGGAATAGTTCAGTCATTGCTGTTTTATCCACTGTTAGCCATGTAAGATTTGTTTGGCTGGACTATCCCTTTAAACGTATGTTTTTATCAGCCTATAATCCCGTTTTGTCCTGTTGCATCCATGTCCGCCGATGCATATGGAAGTGTTAATGTAAAATTTGTATACTTTTAATGTTCCCTACAGTCAACCTATGCTCCTCAAACACTAAGAGTCTGATTTATTGAGCCATTTAGAACCTGGTAGGGGAAAGAGGTAAATGCTTTGATCAGATCTAGTCCAATGAGGGTTTTTACTGATAAGAAAACTGGTCTGGTGTTCTAGCAAATAGAAGACAGCAGGGAGTCTGCAGTTTATCAGTGAAGCCTTTTAATGCCTTGGCTTAAAAGAGTCTAAGGCCTAAATGAGTCAGTATCATCAGTGTCGTTAATAATCACCCTGTTAATCGACTCCTCCTCTAGAGTCGTATTGCACATTTTACACGTTTATTTGATAATGTTTTCTGAATAGTTGTGTCTTTTTGACTGGCTTATGTGTTTGTTTTCTTTTAAGGTTTAAATAAACAAAGATCAATGTTGGTGAAACATGTGTGTGATTGTTTTTGTATTTGTGTTTCTACAGTTACTGCTTCTGCTTCTCTGCCTACTTTGTTACCCTGTTCTTTAATGGTCAGGACCCCCGCATGACCACCACAGAGCAGGTATTATTTAGGTGATGGGTCATTCTCACCACTAACGTGGTGGTGGTGTTGTGTTAATGTGTGTTGTGTTGGTCTGAGTGGATCAGAAACAGCAGTGCTGTTGGAGTTTTGCAACATTTCAGTGTTTCTGTTGGACTCAACAGCGTCCTGTGACCACTGATGAAGGACTAGAGGATGACCAAAACAAACTGCAGCAGCAGATGAGCTACCGTCTCTGACTTTACACCTACAAGGTGGATCAACAAGGTAGAAGTTGCTGATTGAGAGAACACAGTGTTTAAAAGCTCCGGCAGCACTGCTGTGTCTGATTCACTCGTACCAGCACAACACACACTAACACACCACCACCACGACAGTGTTACTGCAGTGCTGAGAATGATCCACCACCCAAATAGTACCTGCTCTGTGAGGGTCCATGGGGGTCCTGGCCGTTGAACAACAGGGTGAAAGGTTGCTAACAAAGTATCAGAGAAACAGATGGACTACAGTCTGGAACTGTAGAACTACAAAGTGCAGCTATTAAGTAAGTGGAGCTGATAAAATGGACAATGAGCGCAGAAACAAGGAGGTGGTTTTAATGATATATGTGTGATATATGGGGTATTTTCATCACTACATATGTTCATTATTTATATATATATATACACACACACACACACACTGTGTGCACAATTATTAGGCAAGTCTTATTTTTGAGGATGATTTTTATGACCAACTACAGTGCTCCACAATGTTAATAAACCTCAAATATGAATGTTTAAGAAAGTAAAAGTGAGGTTTTGGCTTTCTTAGGAGAATATATGTGCACAATTACTGGGCAACTATTATTGTGCAAAATTATTACACAGCTAAATGAAACATATTTTGCTATCTCACTTTTTTTATTCATTCATTAGCCATGCAGAGAAGCACATGGATGCATGTGACGGAGCTTTGTCCTGCATAAAAATCATTGTCTTTTTGAAAGATGCAGATTCTTCCTGGATCACTGCTTAAAGAAAGTGTCTTCTGAAAACTGGCAGTAGGCTTGGGAGTTGATTTTAAGCCCATCTTCAACCCGAAAACATCCAGCCAGCTCATCTTTAATAATACCAGCCCATACCCGTACCCCACCTCCACCTTGCAGGCGTCTGACTCAAACCTTTAACTTTTCAGAGTCAGTTCAGTCTCTTTTTTGGCCCATTTTGCCTAAAGAAAAAAGCTGCCTAATAATTATGCACACCTTGATATGGGGTGCTGACATCCTTAGGCCACACCCTCCCTCATTACACAGATACACATCACCTGCTATGCTTAAATCCATTAAGCATTTGAGTTTATCCAGCTTGGAGCTAGAAAATATGCCTAAAAATGATAATATGGTCAAAATACTCACTTGCCTAATAATTGTGCACACAATTCAGGGAATGTCATTATTACATACAGGAATTGTGTGTGTGTATGTGTGTGTGTGTATTTAGTCAGTGAGTTACACATTCACTATAGGTTCCCTCTTAAAATCCAGTTTAATGTGTCTGGTTAACAGACCCAAAATGTTTTAGTGTTAATGAGTGCCTCTAGGTCAGCCTTTGTCTCTCTATTAGCTGTGTAATAACCAAAAATGTTAATGTTTATTAGAATCAAGCTGATGAACACTGATTCTTTTAGATGTACTTCCCTGTTTAGCCTAGTGTAATATTGCGTTACTCTGATGGTGTTCGTGCATGTCTGCCTGTGTAATGTGTATGTATGCATGGCCCGGCATCTGCTGGCTGATGACCAGCAGAATTCAATGATTTACCTGACCAAACACATCTGATTACACTTATCTATTTATTTCCAGATATAGTGGTTGTGTTGGACTGTGCTGGACACCGGCCCTCTAGGACCGGAGTTGTCCACCCCTGCTCTGTGCAAACAGACCTGTATGTGTCTGTTTGGCTTGTTCTTTTACACAAAAAGTGTCAGGGACTACAGAGCAGAATTTCAGGGCTTTTATTGAGGTCCACATAGCAACCATGGTCCACTCTCCCACAACTGCTACCTCATTTACAGTTTTCATTTCCCATTTCCCTCTGCTGTCCAGTGGGCACTCTTCTGCTGACAGCAGCAAACCTCTTCACTCGAGGGATCCTGCTCAGCCTGCGCCACATCCTCTCCTTTCTCAAGCGTCTTTGGGCCCTTGCTGAGCGCCGGTGTGCGAGAAGAGGCTGTAGCCGTCACATGGCCCTTGTACGGGGCTGTTGGGTGACATCAGGGTTTTTTTAACCAAAGTCTGTGCTGGAGTCTGTTCCCCACCAACTGGTTACGCCTCCTTGTTGGGATGTTCCCTGATGCCCGGACGTTCCTTGGCCTTCTGCGGCCCAGAGGCCTCTGCATTCTGCGTACTTGCTCAATGTTTGCTCTCTGTGCGCGCGTCAGGACCATTTTGGGGTCTGTGTGTGGGTTGAGTGGGTAATTTCAGCACTCACAGTGAACTGAGTGGCCCCTCTCGTGTGAATAGAACACTTTGGTTTGTGCATTGTATTGTCATCATTTCTAATTGATAGTATTCCAGTGATGTCACAATCGTGCTGCTGCCATTTCGGACGGAGGCATCGACTTCATTCTGCAGTGCTGTGGCTAGATAATAAAGTCATAACAGATCCAGCAAAGGCAGTAAAACATGTTTTTTAATCTGGATTACTTTTTTATTCTCATTTTTAAAGTGCATTAACACATATATTTGAATTTCTTTGATTTTATTTGGCCCTGTGATGGACTGGCGACCTGTCCAGGGTGTATCCTGCCTTCCGCCCGAAGACTGCTGGGATAGGCTCCAGCATCCCCCCGCGACCCTGACGGAGAAGTGGCTTTGAAAATGGATGGATGGATGGTTGATTTTATTTGATTTGCTGCCATAGTGATATAAAAATGAACACGTCCTGCTGTGTTACTAGCACCCCATCCTAAACTGCATACTAACTCACTAAATAGCATGTAAAAATAGTGCATATAGTATTAGAAGTGCACTCATTAGTGTAGTGGGTGAAGTACAGAAGTGTGTGGTTTGGAACGCAGCGTTAGATCAGCCAGTGAGACGCATTCAACAGCTGCTCTGCTGTGCTGCTCTTTAAACATCTCCAAGAGAAAGTATGAGGTGTTTGCTGATTAAGGATTATTTATTGAGGGAAATTAATGCACTTACTGAGTTAAGCTGATGTTGGCTTTGTATTCGCCAACTTTCGTGACTGTTAATTCCATCTACGTTTAAGGTGCCTTAGTGCAACAGCAGCTCAATTTAAGGGGGAATGGAAAATTCAAATGAGAAGCTAGTGAATAAGAAGCTGACTTAAGCTGTATAAGTGTGTATGAGTTTGCTATTTAAGAGCTTTGGAGGCTACATTTATTTGTTTTTGTAAAATCTCACAGATTTTACAGGAATTTTCTGAACTTTGGAGATGTGCAGCTTATACGGATCCAATCTAGCTAATCTCGTAGCGTTTTTCTGGAGACGCATCTAAAGTGTGGTCTATTTTTCTTGTTTTTTTCTCCACCTGCAGGGCTGTATCTGCAGTAATGATGATGAGACGAGATCTATCAGAGCACAGTTACAACTCCCCTACCACCATGGCACAATCCAGTACTATGGATTTGGCTGTAGTATTCCAGGCAACATTAGCTAGACTAGACTCTAAATGTGTAACAGCAGGCAACTAGAAATGTGGACTATACGGGGAGAAATATTTCAGCAGTTTCCTTTAGTAGTACAGTAGTAATACAACTTCCTTTGGTAGACAATATAACAATATTTATCATTATCATGATAAGTTACATCACAACATGTCACAATATGCTTTTCTGATCATATTGTGGATATAATCAGTACTTAAACACGAAGGCAGGAAACACCCTGGACAGATCGCCAGTCCATCACAGGGCTGTTTGCTTACAAAGAGAGTGTAATTCGTTAGCCCTGTTTTATTGGGTTTAGTGCAGTGCAGTATGTACATTTGGACATGGAGTAATAATCATTGCATTCATAGTTTTTAAAGGTATTATTTAAAATGTAGCACAGCTATGTCTTTTCCAACTCATCGGATATCAGAAAAAAATTATAGCATGATGTATCATGTATTGTAAAAACTTTTTGTAGTATTGCATCATTACTTTTTTTGCCATATTATATATATTTACCACCATACTAGTTGAAAGTTATCTTAAAAGAAGAAAACATGAAATAATCACAAATCCAGTAGGTCATCTGATCAAAGCATGATTTCTCAGTTAGCCAGATAACTTCAGCCCAGAAAGGGAGGATTATCCAGTAGGAATGTCCCTCGGTTTTTTTCTACTGCACACGCTCGAGTTTGACTTTGTGTTAAAGTCAATAAAATATCACCTGATTGAAGTTTCAGGACCTCACAACCATTGTTATGATCCGCGAAATATCGCGATAACCGTATGTTCAGCATACACCGTGAAATCTCGCGAGAACGGTGTGGCCAGTGCTTTGCTTTCACTCGGCCTTGTTTTGGAAGCGTAAACACACCGCTGAGCAAGAAGAAGAAGGAGCCAGAAAACGCCGCTTTCTCACACTAACCACGAACCATGGCAGACACATAACCTACGGTATTTGGAGCCAATAGGTTCGGGACAAAAAAAAATCCTTCTCGCTTGTGTTGAAACGCTGCCGTGAGGAATAAACGACATTGGTTCTGTCCTTTTGGGTTTTTTGGCAAGAAGAGTTAGCGACGCGGTTGCTAACCTGACTACAAATCTGCATTAACGTTAACTAACAACTGAACCGTAAGTACACTCACAAACCAACTGAAACTGCGCTTGTAAATGTCTCTTTTGGTGGTATGAAAGAAATGTAGTGCTCTTAACTGCCCTTTGAATGATACAATACTGTTTTGGCGTTGTAGTGATGCTTTATTATTGTCAAAAATAGTAACCAAATTACCTAAAGCTTCTTAATCGCCAGCTTCTAGTGCGAAGTTTCCCGTTCCACCTTAAATGGTGCAGCAGTTATGTGAACGCAAGTCCTAGAATTGCAACTGCAGCACCTTTTAAGGAAGAACGGGAAATTGGAACGAGAGTCTGACTTCAGCCTCGGCTTGTCTGAGATGTTTCAGGTAAGTTAACTTAAAATGTGGGACAAGCACTTTAAGGTGTCTCACTTGTAAGGTGGCTGTTTAGAGTGTGTTAAATTGTGTAATATTTTATATATTCGTGTAAGTTTCAGTGCTGAAAACGTAATGTAGGCTAAGGCGTTCAGCAGTTGGGATTGTTGCCTGTTACACAACAGGCAGAAATCCTCACTTTCCCAATGCAGTCACATTTTGAAGCATGCGATTTGATCTCTTTTGCATTGTTTTGTTAGCTGCCTATGTTACAGTTTGGACTTAATGAAATGTCCCATGCAAGAAGCAAGAGAATTCTGTGCATTTGTATTTCCTAACTGTAGTGTGAACCAAGCTCCTTCAGCTTGCCTGGGAGTAGCTGAGATCATAGGCTGCTCCCTCTTTTTTGGTTATTTTCCATGCAGGGAGGATCTGTTTTCTTTCCCTTTCTTTTCTTTCATAACCTCAGAAGACACTTTGATTTAAGAAACATCACATGGCTGAATCATGCTGACTGTTAGCCTGGGGCCGCCGAATCCCCAAAAGGCAGAAACTAATCTCATCTGTTGGACGGCATCCAAAGCGTTGTAGGTTTTCTGTGGATGAAAAAGGCTGTCGTTCAAGGGAAGAAGTCCCATAGGAGAGCTGATTGTACATGTGGAGCTGTATTTATCATAATAACTCTGTTTACTTAGCATGTTTTTCATTTGCATAGGATCAAGTGGTAATAGAAATCGTGACAGCGAATATGAATATTTTTATTATTTTTCCCTTTTATGTGCATGAGTGCTCTGTGCTTCAATCTGTGGCGTGAAACTTCACTCTTGTATTTGTCTCATTTACGCATAGCAGTGAGTGAGCTGTCCTGTGAGACATGCCATGTGTGAATTCATGTGGTTACAGGAGGAAACGTCTTCAGCAACCCAAATTTCTTCATCATAAACTGAAGTTTGTTATAACGTGTTTTTCCACTGAATCCTTTTTTTTTTTTACGAATGATAAAAGCTGATGACACTTATAACACGGCAAAACCTTCACATCAAGTCCAATGCGCTTTTTTTTAAATATAAATATGGGAAGATGAGCAGGAGGAAAAAGCTTTTTGTAGTTTCTTTTAGTTCAAAGACAGAAAAAGTAATCAGCATTGGGAGTTTCATAAAAGCTGAAGCTTCTCAGGGACTCATGCTCTGCAGTGTGGTCAGAGGCTTCATACTGAAAAATTATAAAGGAGAAAACAGTCACTGGATGGAACATGAATGGGAAAGCTTGTAACACTCAACACGGCACTTGGTTTTCATTTTTATTTTTTTCCTTCAATAAAATGAGCCACTCGGCTTGCTGGTTATGCCACGAGCAGGAAGAGCTCCCCCTCAGGCTGATATGTGCATGTGCAGTGGTCAGAACAAGCTGAAAAATCACTTTTTTGGGTAATTTGAGGCAGTGGGAACAAACTGTTCAAGCTGTTTTTTATTCATTTATTATTATTATTTTATTTTATCACCGATATTCAAATATGTTTTTTAAATGTTAACATGGCTTTCGTTTAAAAAGCTGGTAGTCTGGTCTTGTATGAGTGAAAATAACTGCCTGGGGACGATACCTAGATGGCTGCTGAGTGGACAGACTTGCCTATAAGGACTTCAGAGCTCTTCACGATAAAGGAGAAAACAAACAATGAGCAATGATGAGTTTGCGTGTGGCCAATTTGGCCTCTAAAACTTTCAATGACCCAAAGTCTCAAGGCTATATTACCCCCTTTGCCGGCACATGGAAGCTGTGTTAGGTTTGCTGAATATGCAACTGTAAAGTGCTTGTGGTTTTTATTCCCAATTGGGAATGATTTTATTCCCAAATCATTGATTTTTTTCAAAGCTTATCCTCCCAGCAACTTTGGAAGATAGAGGAGCTGCATGTAAAACACAGGCAGATAAGAGCCGTTATCATGTTTATAATGGATCCAGACGTCAGGTCATTCTCATAAAAATTTCAGCTCAGCTGCCAGTTCTCCAGCTCTCGCTGTAATATCAGCATTTCTCACCACATGTTAATCCCCAGTTGACACTTTCGCAGGGCATAAGAGCACAAACAGGACCAGTAAGTTTAGCTTTATTAGCTTTGAGGAGATCTGGGAGTTTGAGTTCTTATTCGTAGCCGAAACTCGTTGTGTGTGTTATTCTCTCTTTGCCCTTGTATCTAGTGTGAGCACCCTCACAAAAAAAAGACATTCTGTGGCAAATTGACATTAAGGCCCAATCCTATTTCATATCTTTACCCCTATCCATTGTTTTTGAGTGTCCCTTTGCCCCTTGGAACTGAGTTACTGGCAAACAGAAAATTAACAGGAAATTTAGCTAGCTACCAAGAGATCAGCATACTATAAGTGATTTTTATGCTTATGAAGAAAAGGACCATAATACATTTAAACCACATTCAAATAAGAGAATACAAGAGTTATTGTATAATAGTATATTGAATTCTTCTAATTCTAAATCCTGATTCTTGTAATTTTTTAAAAGGGAAAATTTGCACATTTGTCATAATACTAACTCAAGATTCATGATGCCCCACCCTTAGATGTGAATGCGCAAAATAGAGGGGTGGGGTTAAGTGATAGGAGCAAGGGGTGAAATGGCATTGTGCGCAAGTCTGTTTAGAAATCGGTCAAGATTTTAGAGGTCGTCAAGGGTGCACCTCAGGACCTTTGGTCAAGGAACACAACTGTACCATAATCCAATGAAATTATATTTTCTAAGTTGTATTGACTCCACACGCCCCGTCTCATCTCCAGGCCTTTTATTTTATTGTTCTATTTCAAAACATTGGATTATGAAAAGGTACAAATATGTACTTTTTACCTGGCCAAACGTTTAAGGTGCACAGTTGGACTTAAAACCACTGCACAGTCGTACCTCCAGTGGAACAAGAAAACAAGAGGAAATGAAAAACAGATTTTCCATAAATAGAGCTTGATTTTCATTGGTCAGTTAAGAGCACTTATCACATCCGTTTGTCTGGGCAGTAAATAGATGAGGGATAATAAAATGAATGGAAGAGAACACAACTTATTAAATTGCTGTGGTATCAAACTCTTAAAATACGTTCCTGATTAGTATCTGAAAGAAGTTCCTTTAGAAGTTCCTTTTTAATCTGAAATGGAGCTTCTCTCTGGCTCGTCTTGCGTCGACCCAGATATAAATGCAGAAGCTGGTCTCAGATGAGCAGTATTGTTCCGTTGCTTTAAGCCGTCCAGTTTGGACTTGTTCTTGAAGGATGACTGGATGCTGGATGAGCAGGAGCTTTTCTGACTGTTTGCTGAATCACTCAGCATGGTTTCATTTCTTTGAAGTCTTATGACTCAGGAAGCAGGTGCTGGTCTCTAGATCGATTTCTTAATAATGGGCCCCTAGCACACACACCGCACTGCACTACAATAACGGTTCTTGTCTGGGATGTCTGGTTCTCGGAAGATGACCGTTATAATTGAAACATTAAACATTGTGGAGGTTCTTTAAACTTTAAAAAAGGTTCTTGTTCATCTTGTTTACAGACATAATTCTATAAACCTGTACAAAGTCCATGAATCCACCCAGGAACCATGCTAGGTCTGTCATTTGGTTCTTTGAGAAAGCAGTAGCAGTTCTTAATTTGAATTGAGCCTTTATTTTTAAGAGTTAACTTAAAAATAAAAGTATTCTGATCTGCCTAAGTGCCGGTGTGACTGTGGGAGTGGTTCATATTTTGCCAAGGGCAGCTTTACCGCACTGGACCGCAGGAAATGAGCTACAGAGCATTTTTGAGTGGTGTGTTTAAGCAATAAGACAAAAACAGTCCACATTTTCCCCCCATGCTCCAAATGCAGTTCAACATTCGAATATGTTTGTTTTCTGAATTTTACTCTTTAGATTCAGCCCTGGACCTACGAGGCTAATGTAGCTAACAAGTTCTAAAATATATAGGTTACTTCACGCTCTTAAAAAAACGTATTCTTCAAGGGTTCTTGAGTAAAAAAATGGTTCTGTAAAGAACTTTGAAAATTAAAGGACCCTTTGTGTTCTTTACATCATTCTTTTAATGTTCTGTATATGGTTCCACATTGAACCTTTTTGACGAGTTCCATGTAGCGTGCGAAAGGTTTCTGCTATCCTTATGATATCAAGCTTGTAACATTTTAAAAGACCCATTTTGGTTCTAGATAAAACATTTTTTCAAAAAGGTTATGTATAGAACCATCTACAGAACATTCTCCATCAATCTGAAGAACCATTTCACACAAGTCTTGCAAAGGGATCTTTGAATGTTCATAGTTCATACAGAACTATTTATTTGGTAAAGAACTCTTGAAGAACCATCTTTTTAAAGTTTGCACAGGATGGTTTTTTTTTTTTTTACCCCTTAGAAAATCAACACAGGCATGGAATTAGACCAGGGAAGCCCGAACGTTTGCACACAGCTGAACGGCTCCTCATTCAGCAAGAGAGGAGCTGATCTTTTATGACTAGAACTTTAGGCTCATTGACTATATTTGAGGTGAAACAGTGAGGATAGGTTTTGATCTTTGGACAGCAGTTACTTTACCAGTAAATGCCTTTTAAAGAACTGAGCTCTTCAGATGCAAATCCTGAGGCTCGCTGTTTGTCACATGCGTGACTATGAGCTGTAAGTATGTAGGACATAACGTCCGTTTTTTCAGCACCTTTTCTGTAAGACAGAGGCTGAACTGTAAACAAGGAATTACTTAAACATTGATTGCCTACCTGCACCATCCAAAACACATTCAATGAATATTAAAAGAACCTTTTTCAAAAAGGTTCTGTATAGAACCATCTACAGAACATTTCTCCATCCATTTGTTAAAATAAAACAAGATCAACTCGAACCTTATAAATCTGCAGCGGCCAGGCTTAAATTGTCCTAAAGATGGTTCTTTAGTAATAAATAAATAAATATTCATATTCTATTAAAAAGTCATAAACACTCAAAGAACCCTTTGCATTGAAGGGTACTTTGCATCATGAAAGGGCATTAGATGATTCTGTACAGAAACCTTTTTGACAAGCAAAAAAGGCACGCAGAAGGGTTTTTCTATTCATACGATGTCAAGCTTGTAACAGTAGAACCCTTTTCAAAAATCTACCATCTACAGAAAATTCTCCAGCAAAACCTATTTGAATATTAAAAGATTTACATTCATTGGAACTTTTACATTTATTTATTAAATTGCATTATTTGTAAATAGAATTACTACCATCCACAACATGCAGTACCGTAGCTGTTATGTTCTTTTATATTCACCTTTATAGTTTCCTTTTTTTTATCATTTTAAATTCTATAGTCTTTCCTTTTAATGTTTTGCACTTTCTTTTAGCTGATATTTTTTGTTTTATTCGTAGTTTAATGTATTTTTTTTAAAGCACCGTTTGGATTGCTGCCCTGTTTGTATTGTCCTCTTTGCAATGCAGGTAAAGTATCTTAACAGTTATTCATCCCCAGCAAGCGAGACAGGGTTCAGTGCCAGAGCAGAGTGGCCCTCGTTAGGCTTCTAATGGTTTGTGTTGGAAATGTAATGACGTCTCTTTTGCGCTTTGTGTATGTTTGAGGTAATATAATGTGTAATAATTCCGTCATCACAGCTCTCAACAATGTGTGTATTATGGAAACTTAGGCTATATTGCAATAGCATTAAAACTTTCTTTAGTAAAGAAAATGGTTCTATATGGAACCATGAAGAATCAGAGAACCCTTTGTATAATTATATGGTTCTTTGAAATATTAAATGTTCTTCAGATTGATAGTGTATGATATATGGTTCTAAGTAGAACCGTCTGTAACTACAGAAGAGCACTTTGGGGTGCTATATAGAAAATGCACTGTACAGAACAATCTGCAGCGCATTCACTGTCAGTCTGACAAACCCATTCATGATGTGAAGAACCCCTTAATCATGCAAAGGGTTCTGTTCTATATAGAACCATTTTCTTTACTAAACAACCCTTGAAGAACAATTTTTTTAAGAGGGTAGGAGAATTTAACACTAGTCCCTGCTGATTCATAGAAAAGGTTCAAGCTCAACTTTTTAAAAACTGATTAATGGTGACAGTTCTAATTTATATCTAATCATTTTTGGCCTTTAATATCTAATTAATTCTAAGACCTGATAATTGTCTTTCCCTTCATTTCTGTCCTTGAATCTGTTACCTGCTGTGTGTTTCTCTCGGTGTTTATTTGTGACTCTGCATGTCGTTGGCAGTTTCTGTGGTTGGCTGTCGTAACAGAGTCCTTCCTGCTGGACTGGTTTGAGGGAACAGAGCTCAGAGTTAACTCCCGAAGCCTCATCTAGCTGAGGCTTGGTCCTAATGGTTGTTGCATTAGCTGGCATCCGGGCCCTTCTTGTATTGTTTACAGTGCTTAAAAACAATAGGCTACACTAATTGGCCACCGGAAGTGTATACAATCTGTGCAAACATGCAAATACCTCTTTGTCAGAACTTACTGAATGTATATCTTGGGGCTTGCGCTGTGATGGCTGTTTTAAAATGGTTCAGGTTATAGGTTATTTCAAGCATTTGTGGTTGTTTTACTGGATTGAAAACTGTTTACATTTTTACAGCTTAACCCTCTAGGGGTCGACGAACGTCAAATTAGACGTTTCTCAATGCTTCTGTTAATATCTTTGTGATAATCCAGCATAGAAATACTGTTCAAACATTTTCTAAATCTGTTGAGTCACCCGTTCCATTAGAGATAAGAAAAGAATCTATGCACACTCAAGAGCACCAAGGTGAGAACAGTTCTATGGTTTGAGAACACGTCATGAATCTGAATTAAGCCTTTTCCTTAGGACCTTCCTCAGGAACACATTTAAGAAAAAACTTATGAAGATATAGGGGAATGAGGTCCAATGATTATATTTGGGACCATAAACACTCAAAGAACCATTTCCGTGCTTGAATGGTTCGTTACATGGTGAAATGGAATTTCATGTTGATGGATAATGTTTTGTGTATGGTTCTGTATTGCACCAAAGAGGGTTCTGCTGTTGTACAGTAGAAGAACCAGTTTTATTATATATTTTAGAGCCCTTTCCAAAAGTGTTTTATGGTCCCAAATAAAATCACTGGGCCTCATTCTCCGATATGGTTCTTTGAGTGTGTATGATTCAATTTACTGATTCCTCTGATCATCCACACCTGATTCAGCTAAACATGATCACAAGGACAATCCAATATGTTTGAGCAGGAAAAGTCTTGTTGTGGTGTTTTTGTAATCATGCTTTTCTCCGTGTCTGTGTCTCAGCTGCTTCACAGGCCCTGAAGGACAAAATGTGCCCCAAGATAAAGTAGTTTCTTATCTGTGGTTCAGGGTTCTAATAGTCCAGTAGCCTCTGACAGGTCAGTACCCCCCACAATGGATAAACATGGCTGTAGATAACAAAGCCATGTGATAGACAGGCCATGCTGTGGTGTCTTGGAGTTAAGATCCTCCACCTGCAAGGGAAGTGAGCGTGTTTATTTAGTTTGGAGTCTCTGTAACTCCTCCCACTAAAGAGCCTCATCTATGTTCTTTGTTTTCCTCCATAGGGTTTCAAATTTAAGTAGACCGATTAGCTTCCCTGTTCATGCAAATGTAATTGCTGCATCATACGAAGCAAAAAACTGCCTGATGTTTCAGAACAAGGAAAAGAATGCTAATTAACTTCAAAAGATTTGAAGGTGCACTAATTGTTCACAGCGTGTAATGATCTCCATAGTAAAGTGTTGGATACTTAGGAAAGAATGGATACTTCTGGACACATATTGTATAAAATAGTGAATACTGACCAGCATATTGTTTTCCTTTGGGTGTAATTATTTACAAAATTCTACCTTACATTAATCTCTCTCCCTCTCTCTCCCTCTCTCTCCCTCTCTCTCCCTTTCTCTCCCTTTCTCTCCCTTTCTCTCCCTTTCTCTCCCTTTCTCTCCCTCTCTCTCCCTCTCTCTCCCTCTCTCCCTCTCTCTCCCTCTCTCTCCCTCTCTCTCCCTCTCTCTCCCTCTCTCTCCCTCTCTCTCCCTCTCTCTCCCTCTCTCTCCTTCTCTCTCCCTCAGTCCTCCTGTGTATCAGGATGGTGTGTGCAGGTCTCTCATGTTTGGGGACTCCACTGGGGGTTGTGATATTTACCCTCTGCTGCATCCTGGCACCATCTCCTGGACAGGCCTTCATCTTCGCTGTGAGTGTATTTATTTATTTATTTTTTTATTTATAGTTTAACATGTTTAGAAAAATATACATGTACATAACATTTGCACAGGCTGCTATTTAATTTATTTTATGTAATTTCAATTCCACAAATAAACAGTGTTTGTGCACTAAAATGTGCAGATGTGTGTCCTCTGTAGAGGATGTGTACTCAAACGTTTACATAGGAGTGTGTTATCATTAATATTTTTATTGTTCGTTGTCACCCAGCAGTAGTGAAGGTTTAGTGTTGTGGAGAATTGACCTGCTCTGTGTCTGTGTGTCCCTCTTGTTGCAGCACTATGGTAACATGACCTCGATGCTGCTGGAGGATCTGCCTGCTCTCTTCGGCTCTCCGCTGCCCAAGGATGGAGTGATGGTAAACAGAAGGAAAGGAGGAAGACACAGATGCTGTATTTTACTGGCATTAAAATAATGTCTCCTCCAGAAAAAAAAACTTCCTGTTGATTTGTACAACCTTTTTTTTTCGTGTTGTTACTTTGTGTTCAATGCTTGAGGGGAAAGTACTATTGCAAACCTTGTATTGGCCAGTCATGCATTTACTTTTACCGAAGATTTTTTTTCTTTGTTGTGAAAAGTAAAATAAAACAAAATTAAATATTTGTTTTATTATTTGATTTTTTTTTTTGTTTTATTTGGTTCACATGCCTTACTCTAATTCTCTCTCTCTCTCTCTCTCTCTCTCTCTCTCTCTCTCTCTCTCTCTCTCTCTCTCTCTCTCTCTCTTGCTCTCGCGCGCTCTCTCTCTCTCTCAGGGTTTGTTGGTTGAGTCACATCCACTGAATGCCTGCGCTCCTATACGTCCTCCTCCAGTGTCTCCAACTCCCTCTGTTCCAAACGGCACCGCTAAATATGTTGTCCTGATCCGTCGCTATGACTGCAACTTTGACATCAAAGTTAGCACCAGATTATTGAAAATGATGCACTCATATTAACCTCTAAGGTTTGGCAAGTGTATAACACAATACAATATTTTGTGATACGTGGAACATCATGATAGATGAGTATGATTTTGTAAATGCAACATTATCATATACAGCAATAGATTCATTGAAACGGGCCAGTTCTGGCAATTATCTAAAATTATTATTTTAAAAAATTCTATTATTAATATTATAAGTAAAATGTGCATCCAATACTGATGTCTGAATAAAGAAAAACTAGCATCAAAAAGAGGGCTGAAGGGATTAAATATCAGCAAGATTGGGGGAAACGTATGTATTGTTTACATAAGTGCTCTAAAATGGGCTATAATGTTCATATGATCCACACTGTCATTCTGACAGACTGTAATACACTACAGGAAATGTAGGTGATGGCTTTCAGTTATAGAAGTAAACACTAGAATTGCAACCATAGTCTGAAGCACTGATTGTCATGAATGTATTTCTGTCCATTTATTTGTAGACCTGTTTTTTTTTTTTTTTACCTGAGTTTCATTTCTCTTTTTATCTCTGTGCAGGTGCTGCACGCTCAGCAGGCCGGTTACAGTGCAGCCATTATCCACAACATGTATTCCAACACACTGCTGAACATGAACTACAGCAATGGTGAGACACACAAACGAAATATTCCAACAATCAATGTTTAAAGGGTCAGTGAAAATTACATATTGCTCACTTTTTCGTTTCTTTGAACTTCTTTGAATTCTTTGAATGTTTTATTCACACTACAATCCATGCAGTCCCTGTATTGACATTAAGCTGCAAAAACAACCCGATTTTAATTAGGTTTTGTGAGGTCACAAAAAACAACTCCATTACTCCCACCTATTCATCGTACAGTCTACATTTTGCCTCCCCTTTTCACAGTGCAGTTAGGAATATTTCTACCCAAAGTTCTTTTTAGTCTTTAAGACACAGTAACAAAAGCAGCCTATATAATTCTAAGGGATTTCATAAGTGGGCCTGAGTGGGGGAAAATACAAGAGAAATGTAGGATATGGGTCCTTTTAAGGGACTCTCTGGTATTGTCCAACCTAATCTGCCATGTCTTTATTAGTATAGACCAACACAATAGTCAATAATTTAGATAAATATGTATATTTTAAGCCAGGGAGAAGTTGCTGCAGTGTTAGAGCAGCTGGCCTTCAGGAGATGAAGACTACACAATGTAGGTAAAACTGTCACATAACTTTGTTTAAGGCGGAAATTGTCTGATTGTGTCTGCGTGCATGTGTTGCAGAGACCATCGCAGATATGATTGAGATCCCCTCTGTGTTCACCAGCTATTATGCCTCCCAGATCCTCCGCAGCTTCATCTTACCAGAGAAGGGGTGAGATACGAACACAGAAACAGAAAACAAAGCCAGCCATCTTCCCCACAGAGAGTCCCAGTTCTTTGTTTGAGATAACAGAAAAAGCTTAAGGAGGTTATACTACTTCATGGGCATGGGATTTTATGGCCCATAAATAAATATAAAATTGATAACTATGTGTTACTACAGGCTGATGATGCACAGAGAGATGATTAATTCTGAGTAATTATTTGTTTCATTTGTTCAAATTTATCCCTAAAAAAAATACATTTTGTGTTTGAATAATTTCCGTTTTTTCCTGATCCTCAACAATAAGTATTTATACATATACATTGTGTTATACTTAGTGATTTACTTGTATCACTGATACTGTGTGAAGCAAGTAGAGTGTAGCAGTGCTGTGCTCATAAACAAATGTGAGTATATAAAGCGTAGACATTGTCTGAACATGATGGTCTACTCAAATGTACAAGGAACAAGATTTCTGAAGTCACACAGTGTCTGTCTGGCTTTAGAGGACATTCAGCTTCAGCTCAACCACTCAGTCAAAATATTTTGGCGTAAAACTTCATACAAGAGCTCCTCAGATTGGCCTCAGATATGACTCCTGCTGTGCTACAAAGACTTTTGTTGAAAGACAAGTGAGTATCAGAACTTTGAAACACACTTACTTACAACTAATACGAAACAAAACCTGCTCCTCTTCATTGCAGTGCTACTCAATCTAAGGTAACATAGCTGAGGTAGTGGGGATCGCTATGTCAGTAAAATATCTTTGAGAAGGGAAATTATTTCCCAGCTCCAAAGTGTGTAACATAGTGCGAAAGCCCTGGTTCTCAACGACTGAGAACTGGTGTGCAGATTGCGGGTCACATAGCAACGCAGTCTTGCCTAGCTAGTAGCGAACGAAAAGGCAAAGAGAGATTTAAGACGAACATTTGGAGATGAATGGACTTATTTGCATTTATAAGCAGCGCAGTTGGTTTCCTGGTACGTTAAATCTGCAACAAGAGACTGTCAAACAGTTAAAAGTTGTAAAGATGAAGTTCTCTCCCAGATTTTGCCATTCCACCTTAAATGGTGCTGCATTTACATTCTGGTGCCTCAGTCAGTATTTAAGGTGGAATGGGAAAATTCAAACAAGAAGCTGGTGAATAAGAAGCGACTGCAGCCCTGTACAAATAATCGCACGTTGAGAGGCATTTTACAAGAAACTGTTGTACGTTTGAGTAAAGTTTTCTGGTGGAGATGAGAGAAAAGTGGCTATAGCTTAAAACTTAAAGCAGAGCAAAGTAAATCTGCGTTTTTATTTATATTTTTTAGCCTATACTGGGCCATCAGCGCATACTGAGACCTATTGGACATAAAATGTTGTGGCTTCCAAGGTGTTTTCATTTTTGTTGAAAGGACAAAATGGCTCTTCTTATCATTTGGGTTGTGATTCCTGATCTAACCTGCCTTTTAATGCAGAGGGAGCCGGTCGGATTTTTCGCTCATCCAGTTGTGTTTTTGATATGCACAGACTGTCCGGGCGCTGCACTTACCCACTTCCAAGTTCTGCCTTTTGCATCAACATTACATTATAAATTAAAATTTAGAAAATCAATTTTTGACATTTGTAAATCGATTCAGAATTGTCCACATCCGCATCGCACTGTGTCTAAGAATATATTTTTCCCCCAGGCCTAACTAAAAATATTTTACTCATAATTGTACTCTGAACAAAAATGGTAGTGATGCGTCTCTAGTCATACTGTTCATGTTTGTATTGTGTCTGCATGTGTGTAGACAAGCATATATAGATTCACGCAAAAAACACATCCTGACTCTGTCACCCAGAACCATGTCATGATTCAGTGAATTTGCCTTGTTCAGAAAGGAAGCAGCACTTCCTGTTACATGCAGTAAATATCAGTATTTCTCCTCTCCAAAATGGGGGAAATGCCTTATTTTTAAATCTGTGGCTGGCCTAGGGAAGTTTGTGTTCTCTGATGGATGTTACTAAAGTGCTGGTTTGTGCCTTTTATTGTGGTTTTCATTGTATGATGACTGTTGTTTTGTTTTGTTTTTTTTTCCCTCCAAATCCTCAATATACCCCACCAATTAGCATCGTACTAACTGCATACCTAAACAATCACACAGTTGTCTCAAACAGTGTGGAGTTGTTCAGTAATCTCTGATGGACTTAAGTGGTTTCTAACACTGTATAACGCACTGTTATCTCTTAATATGAACAGCAATAGGTTAAATAGATAAAACTGTATTAGCAGCCAGTCTGAAGCATCAGCTTTTTATATACACCAAACTTGTCTCGGTTCATCAACTGCATTTGGTGTAGAATTTTATAAATTTGATTCTTCATCTACTTGTCATTTAAATTAGGGTTAAAAAACAGGTTTTTTGAAACTGTCAGTGCAAAGTAGCCTGTTTTCCTTTCCTGAGATATGAAGATTGACATATGCAATCACAACTACCCTTTCTGGAATAATCATAATGGTCACTTCGGGAACCTAAGGAACTCTTGTGTTTATGATGTCGTAACGAAACCTACATTCCACAAGACTTCAGACAGCCACCTCCTTTTCACTTTCTCACTGTCCATTGCCGTGTTATCATTGGAGGACAGCAGTGCCTGCAAAGCTAATGATTGACTCTGTCTGCATGTGTTTAGCTTTGGTGCTGGTGGGGCTGATCGAGCCAGATATAATGACGTCTGTGGACTACCGCCTGATGTGGGTTCTGATGGTGCTGTATTTTCTCTGCAGGGCCTACGTCATCCTGAAACCGGATTTCTCCTTCCCACTCACCTACTATCTCATCCCCTTCACTGGTGTTGTGGGCCTCATCTTCATTGTCATGGTTATCATACTGGTGAGAGATTAAAATATTATGTAGTATAAACTGAGATTCAGACCTTGTTTGTTTACCAAGAACAGATTATCCACTTTATCTGGCTTGAAGCTTGACCCCTTAATGTCGTGTGCCAGAAAGTAAGTTCTGATTGTTATGTCACAGTACATGGAGGTTGGGTTGCCTCTGTGCAGTCTTACTAAACACAGAGTTGCATGCTGCCTGAAATTAGGTTAAATTTCTCCTTTTAAAACGTAAGACGTTTTTGTAACATAAGCTCGTCATCCACTGTTTTTAGCGGCACGCTTCAAAAGTGTTACCTTTTTGAACTGTTGTTCAAATTCTATTTTTTTTTGCTGTTAGCACCAATCAAACAATTCATTATTTGTCGGTTAGTGGTTATTCAGTTAATGGCTTACATCCCTAGTTGGGACAAAGTTCTTCTTGATCTTGATGAACAGATGTTTAATGCCTGCATAGTATATGCAATCATATGAAAAATGTGCATGCCCCTGGACACATTACATGTTCTAAATGATAAGTTAACATGTTTTATTGTTTTGCATATGACTGTGTATATAGTATTTCTAGATGTAGGGTGTGTGTGTGTGTGTGTGTGTGTGTGTGTGTGTGTGTGTGTGTGTGTATATATATATATATATATATATATACACCACTTTGTGAACAACTGCGTGAGCAAATAGTCCAACAGTTTAAGAACAACATTTCTCAACGTGCAATTGCAAGGAATTTAGGGATTTCATCATCTACAGTCCATAATATCATCGAAAGATTCAGAGAATCTGGAGAAATCTCTGCAAGTAAGCAGCAAGGCAGAAAACCAACATTGAATGCCCGTGACCTTCGACCCCTCAGGCAGCACTACATTAAAAACCGACATCATTCTGTAACAGATATTCCCACATGGGCTCAGGAACACTTCAGAAAACCACTGTCAGTGAACACAGTTGCTCCATCTGTGCAAGTTAAAACTCTGCCATGCAAAGCGAAAGCCATATCAACAACACCCAGAAATGCTGCCGGCTTCTCTGGGCCCGAGCTCATCTGAGATGGACTGACGCAAAGTGGAAAAGTGTCCTGTGGTCTGACGAGTCCACATTTCAAACATCGTGTCCTCAGGGCCAAAGAGGAAAAGGACTGTCCGGATTGTTTTCAGCGCAAAGTTCAAAAGCCAGCATCTCTGATGTTATGGGGGTGTGTTAGTGCCCATGGCAGGGGGAACTGACACATCTGTGAAGGCACCATTAATACTGAAAGGTACATACAGGTTTTGGAGCAACATATGCTGCCATCCAAGCAACGTCTTTTTCAGGGATGTCCTGCTTATTTCAGCAAGACAATGCCAAGCCACATTCTGCACGTGTTACAACAGCGTGGCTTCGTAGTAAAAGAGTGCGGGTACTAGACTGGCCTGCCTGCAGTCCAGACCTGTCTCCCATTGAAAATGTGTGGCGAATTATGAAGCGCAAAATATGACAACGGAGACCCCGGACTGTTGAGCAACTGAAGTTGTACATCAAGCAAGAATCGGAAATAATTCTACCTACAAAGCTTCAACAATTAGTGTCCTCAGTTCCCAAACGCTTATTGAGTGTTAAAAGCAAAGGTGATGTAACACAGTGGTAAACACGCCCCTGTCCCAACTTCTTTGGAACGTGTTGCAGGCATCAAATTCAAAATGAGTGAATATTTGCAAAAAACACAAAAGTTTGTCCGTTTGAACATTAATTGTCTTGTCTTTGTAGTGTATTCATATCGTATATCGCTGTTTTTGGAAGAAAACCTTGTATGTATTTCCCCTATTGTAGGACTAATAAAGCATTGTCTTATCTTTTCTGAGATGTCTGCCACAGTGACATTTGTTCAGTAAAGAGTGTGTCTGTGTGTGTGTGCAGGTTGTGCGCTGTGTACAGTACAGGAAGAGGCTGAGAAAGAACAGACTGACAAAAGAGCAGCTGAGAAAGATCCCCATCCACAAGTTCACTAAAGGTAAGACACATCTGGCTTAGCATTTCCACAGAGTGCGCTGTTTACACTGTTCTAGTTTATATTATTATATTATATATAAGTGTGGATTTGCTGACCCCTGAAATGCAGCACCTGTGTGAGTGCTGCAGGTTAAAACAGCATTTAGCCATTTTAGTACAGTTAGCTGGTGCAGTAACATGAATATGAATAAATCAAGAAGTACAATGAATAACACTTGGAGAGAAGCTAGGGGGTGACAGAGTCCCTTGGTACAGCTACTGATTGTTGGAATTATTCTTTTTGTTTCTGTCCTGTCTCTCTCAGGTGATGAATATGACGTGTGCGCTATTTGTCTGGATGAATATGAGGAGGGGGATAAGCTGCGAGTTCTGCCATGTTCACATGGTAAATAAACTTGTGTATGGTTGTAGGGTTGCATTGATCATGAGTTTATATGGCTGATTCCAATTTCTTGATCAGCTCACTTCATTTTTAGTAGCCTTTTCTTAATCTAAAACAGAGTGTGTGGACTCTGTAAACACAAACACACATTCCCAGCACTTTCTGTCAACCATTGTAGCAATTTTATTAGTTAAAATTGCATTTTTAATTATAAATTAAAAATCAGTTGCCTATTTAAATGACATGAATCAAGTAAAGGGCTTCTGGAGAGCGGGGGGTGCTGGAGCCTATCCCAGCAAGCATTGGGCGGAAGGCAGGATACACCCTGGACAAGTCGCCAGTCCGTCACAGACAGACAGACACATTCACTCACACCTAGGGGCAATGTAGTATCTCCAATTGGCCTAACTGCACGTATTTGGGCTGTGGGGGGGAAAACAGAGTACCCAGAGGAAACCCATGCAGACACAAGGGAAATCATGCAATCTCCACACGGAAAGGACCCTGGTCTCCCGGCTGGGGAATCGAGCCCAGGCCCTACTTACTGTGAGGCGTTAGCACTGCCCACCATGCCACTGTGCCAACCTCTTTAAATAAATAAATAAATAAAATAAAAACACGTAAATTAAAGTGAAGTAAACAATAAGGATAATAAATTGACTGATACCATGTTAGAAGCAAAGATCTTGCATTTCTTTTGTAATTGAACAAGCACACAGTCCCATCATCCCCTACACTTCCTGTAGTGTGCTACAGTCTGTCAGTGTTAAAAGGGTTATAGATCACTTTTTAAATAAAACAATCAATGCCATGTTGCCACCTACACTTCCCGTCGTGTATTACTTTCTGTCAGAATGATTCTGTGAATCTTATGACTGTTCTATGGATTTTGTTCTTAAAAGTTTCTTCACATTTTTCATAATCAAAATTGTAGATGAGTTATCGTTAGTCATAAACCTCTTGTACTAATCTTTGCAGTCCTAACTTGTGATTTATAAATTATTTATTTATTTGTTTATTTTTTGTATGTCATTTCTCAGCCTATCACTGCAAGTGTGTGGACCCCTGGCTCACGCAGACCAAGAAAACGTGTCCTGTCTGTAAGCAGCGCGTGACCCGCTCAAACCCAGAATATTCAGAGTCCTCCGACTCGGACGAAGAGGCTGCATCCCACAGGGGGGATGATGACGGAGGCGTAGCTTCAGGGGGTGGGGAGTCAGAGCGCACTCCTTTGCTCCGTGCCTCCAACCCCTCATCACCGTCCTCCGAGAGCCCCCCAGCCACCACCTATGACTCCACCGTCAACACAGTACCAGCTGTCACCACGGTAACAACCTCTGCACAGTGCCTAACACGGGATTCACCCTTGCTGGGATACGAAGGGTATTACTCTCCCATTGAAGGTTCAGAAGAAGACACAGAGGAGGAGGAGGATGAAGAAAATGTTCACCCCTCTGATGATGATACGGCACAGCTTATTGGCCGTGGAGCCGTTGGGGTGTGAGAGCAGCTGCCCTGTAGAAAGAGAGATTAAAAAAAACAAGCAGATTGTTCTTTTGGTCATTTTTTTTTTTTGTAAAACGGTCAATGTTCTTATTTTCTGGGGACCGTTTTGCTGTAAAGAAAAGCCACAGCAAAGTTACAATAACGTGGAGGGTGGATGCACTTTGGTGGCCCCAGTTTTCTACACACAACTGTAGTCACGCTGACCTGTAGAATATAAAATAAACCGCCGCCCCCTTGAGGTAAAAGATGCCTGACTGGCGCAGGCTGCCGCGAATTGAGAAGGCTGTGATTAATGGAAAATAACAGCCGTAGTTTTATTTTTTTTTTCTGTTACCGGCATGGTTTTTGTTTAGAGGCTCTTGTTTAGAGAGCAATGCCTGTGTTTGTAGGGAGAAAGAAACGCGCTACAGCACAGCGCTGCAGTGCAATACAGACCTGATGCCAGTTTGTATATGAATTTCTGTTTGTTTTTACGCGAGGTGTGCAATGATGAAGTAAATATACAGATTAGATATGTAAGTCTGCCGAGGATCACTCTTGTCTCTTTTTAGCTAACTTGTTCTTTCCTTAAAGGAGAATTCCACCGATTTCTCTAAATTTCTGAGAAATTTAGAGCTGTTTAACCTGTTATAGGAGCCAGGGGTCGCCGTCACTACAATACAAATATAGACCTTTGTAATTACTATTGAAAACAAAAACATTTAGAGTTGGACATCTGGTACCTATCACCACCACTGTGAACAATTTCTAAATAATGGATCATTTCACACCAAACCACTCTGAATAACATTGTTTAAACCTTTTAATTTATGCAGAAATTTTGAAACATTGGTGGAATTCCCCTTTATTACATCCTAATTCTGGATTAGAGATTTAGACAAGCTCATAGGGACACGTAGTCACTGAAGGTTAATAAGTGTGAGACTACATGCTTTTTTTTTTCCTTTCGTGGTTTTGTAAATGAATGTATACAAACCCTGTGTTTATTCTCCTGCTCCAAGCTTTTTACTGTCTTATAATAATATTAAAGCTTTTACTCTCCTTTGAACAAGGAATAAGATCTCATGAAGACTCTTAAAAAAGAAAAGGTGCCAAAAATGGTTCTTTTTAAGACAGAAGAACTACTTTTGTTTGCGTAAAGAAGTTTAGAGCAGATGATTTCTTTAACGTGATCGTGCCCACATCTGAAATTCTAATATAACTTTTTGAGCTCCGATGACAAAAAAAAGTTCTCATTAATTAAATTATGTGGCCGGAATGTGAGTTTATATCACTTTGTCATATTTTGGTTACATAAAAGCACGATTTTGTAAATCCAAATTTGAGTGTGAATAAAAATATGAAAATTACATGTAAATGTAATTATTTAATTACATTAAAAAATTCAAATGTGTACTGCTAGACATCTGCTTAAAGTAGAACTGCACAAGATTTCGTCATTTCCGACTCCTGAAAACGTTCTAATGTGGCATTTTTCATCAGATTTAACTGTTGGGCATGAATTGGTCAAGCAGTCATTTCTGTAAATTATTTGAAAGTTAGAGAACCTGCACATAATGAACAAGTTCTACACTAATTTGTTTTTCCTATAAACGTATGTCCCAGCCGAGAACCGTTTAGGAACCTTTATTTTTAAGAGTGAACTTCAGTGAATGAATTTGTGCCTGATGTGGAAAATTATCCTCTGGTCTCCCTTTAAACCGTGTGGTTTTGGTACTTGAACATGTACATACATACAGCTTTATTAAAACAGTGTCTGTGATGTAATTCCATGTAAAGCTACGCACCTGTATGTTTATATCTTTATAGGAATCAGAGCTAAGAGGACAAATGACAGGTGAAGGTCATTTTTTTCTGTCTTTAATGTAAGTCTAAAGCACATTTGGGTAACACTATAATTGAAGGTTTACAGTCACGGCACCTGACCACAGAACTGGGACCAATGATTTTCACTTTTTTGTTTTTGCATTTTTTCAGTTTTCTAATATGTTAGACCTGTGTCTGTGTAATCTCATTCCTAATGTGCTACACTGAAGATTTCTCTAGAGTTGTACCATCTCCGCATTCGTGCCATAAAGAGAATTTTACCTACTGACTGTATTGAGTCTGTATTTATTATGAGCGCTGAGCTCATATTCTTTAGATTATCTATGTATGTATGAATATATACAAAATGTATAGAATATAAATTAATAATGATTTTAGATAGATAGATAGATAGATAGATAGATAGATAGATAGATAGATAGATAGATAGATAGATAGATAGAGAGAGAGAGATGTTGGTGTGTGTTTAACCATTTCCAAGCCTCTCCTTGAGGAAGCCCAGTATTATATGTAGTTAAAAAGCAGCTCCTGGTTTGACCAATCAGTGCTTCAGTAAATTGAGCTCATGATGTATTTGATGATGTTAACAAGTGTCTGTGGAGGCTGGGAAGGGGTTAAGGAAAAATATTGACCCAAGAAATTCTTGTTAATTTTTATTGTTTTTATGTTTATTTGAATTATGAATATGACTTTATTCTATTGTATATTGTGATAAACTCACTGCTGAGGTAAATTGTTTAAAATTTTACTTAGATGCCTAAAACTTTCGCGCAGTGCTGTGTGTGTGTGTGTATATATATATATATATATATATATATATATATATATATATATATACACATATAAACACTGTATTTACATGCAGTAAAAATAAACATTGGTTCTTACAAGAGAAAAGCAGTTCTGTTAACTAACAATAGCGTTTTGATAACCAGCTTCACATCTTATCAAACTGCCGCTAACTTATTATGTCACTTATGCCGCTAGCCCTGTCACATAAGCTAACTGCCTCCTTTTGCTAGCATTGCCCTGCGATATGACAGAAAAGGAGGACCACCCTACCCACCCATAGTGACAGGACATGTCTTTTTAATCTCTTGGGTTCCTGGACATGGATGGCTGTGGCATCACTGGGCAGTGGCAGTGCCAAATTTTGTTTAGAATTTAGAATTTTGCCAGGTATACATGTGTGTGTGTGTGTGTGTGTGTGTGTGTGTTCGTACAGTGAGTGTTCAGGTGCTTTGTTTTTATTATTTAATCTATATCCAGCTCATATATCCACTTCCTAAAATATAGTGTATAAGAATGTTTATATTTGTATTAATGTACTTATTTTAGTGATTAACTTTTCTTTCTACTTGACCAGGAATTCCTAAACTTTTGCCTGTGACTGAATTTGAATGAAATCTATTCTGACCAGCTGCCTCATTTAAAAATTAGTCTGGGCTGAAACCCTCTTTGTAAGTGGGTGGAGCTGAACTGCTGTAGGTTGAATAGGCATATATACATAAATGTATTGGCTTTTGCAGCATCACGAAAACATGAATTCAATGAGTTGTCCATGATATTGGCCCTTTAAGTAGTTATTGTGGCTGTGACGCGTCTAAGGAGACTAATTTTACCTCAGACATTAAGTCTGACTGGGTCATAAGCATCTGCCCTTTCAGTTCGAAATGACCTTCAGGCTAATGTTACTGCAGCTGCATGAGTGACCCCTGACCTTTTCTGTCTTCTGTGCCATTCCTCCAGCAACAAAAGGGACTTATTAATAATCGATAATGCCTTTAGCTTTGTTGAACACAGTACTGCGGTATTTCTTTCCGGCAGTTTGTGTTTTTCTTGCTGTGTTTTCTCAGCTCTTGGCCAGCGTCCAAACCTTTCACACGTTTCTCACATCCGCCGTCTCTACTCTCTGACCTTTGTGGACTCTACAGATGGTCCCATATTTGACAGAGGTGGCATATCCATTTTGGATGGCTGACATTAGGGAGCGTCTTAAAATAGGAGGCCAGAGGAGTGGAGCCGCACTCAGCTGGACCACTCGGACAGGCGCTGGCCAGAGACACAGACACATTCACGCTCAGGTGAGTGTGTTTACCTGAGGATTTTTCAGATGTTCTTTGTTAGTTAGCAGTTGTAGATATTTTTACAGTCTTTGTCAGTTTTGCATTTCATTTCACTGTATTTTATTAGACTATTTAGCAAACAGCGTTATTCCCACTTTAAAATGGTAGGTCATAACACAAAAAAGCCTAAAGTGTTGTTTATAGTGGGCTCTAATTTACTCAAATTACTTTTTTTGCATCTTTTTCTATTCTTAAATTTTTTTTTAAATTATTAATATTGTTGCTTGTTTTACTTTCTTATTTCATTGCTTTTGTGTTTTATTAGAATTACTATGTTCTTCTTCTGTTATATTAGCTGTTGATCTCTATACTGTGCAGTACTACACAGACTATGCATACACACACACACACACACACACACACACACACACACACACACACACACATATATATATATATATATATATATATATATATATATATATATATATATATATATACATTGTCTAAGCTGCGTCTCCCTCAGGGTCATGGAAGAACACATTTAAGGTGTTTAATGTTTTTTCCAATGTATTCTGCAAATAAACAGTAAATGTGCATTAAGCTATTGAATTTTCATATTATTATTATTATTCATATTTACTTGTCAAATCATGCTGACACAATTACAGCGTCTCAGGCCAGTGGCTGAACTGTGAATCGGCTTTGTAAACCTACATCAGTGACTGCAGCTGCTAATCCAGTCTGAGGGTACAGCAGATGATGGTGTGAATGGTTGTGACGGTTTTAGGCCTTTATATTTATATATAGACTAAACCAGAACTGTGGGATTGTAACTGTTCATATTATTAAACTTTATGTCTTAAATCTTCAGTACTGTGAAGAGTTTGTAAGGTGTACTGAAGTATTGGGAGGCAGCAGTGTAGGGAATGTGAATTAGATACATGTATATAGTGTATGTGTGTTTCCATGTTTGAGTTACAGTATTAGTGAGCATGTGACCCTCTCTGGATGGGGTGTGTCATCAGAGATGTGTATAAATATGGATTAGAGGGATCTGGACTTGGCGGTGGGCGAGTGCAGAGTGTTTCAGAGGCCGTGTACAGTATTGCTTTCAGTAGAAGGGTCAGTTAGTGCTGGCCTTTTCCTGCCCTGCTGTACACGCTTGGACTCCTGTATTAAAGAAACAGAAACACTGATTTGAGCCAAACTGAGTTGAGTCATTCAGAGTGGTTTGGTGTGAAATGGTTCTGAACACAAATATACACATTTTATTTACTCTCATACCACCAGTGGACCTCATACCACCAGTGTCTCCTGAGCTTTTATAAGGAGAATTGATGAGAATTGTAAAATGGTAGAAAATCTGAATTAAAAAAAAAACTTTTTTTTCCAGGGACTACTTTGCCTTCCAACACCAAGCATATTATGTATCCCTCCACCACGTATGAATTCTTCTCAAAACAATCGTAAAACAATGTCTCAGTCGTCAGGTAGTGTATTCATAACCATTTAATGTGATAACTTTCTGTGAGGGAGCTTTTAGAGGCGGACGTCTGGTTCCTATGACCTATGTTTAATTGCAGCCAGTCCAAACTAAGCAGCTTTGGATTAGCTACAACTATGAATTAGCCACCAGGCTAACATTAGCTTGATTATATGAGAAGTAACTACAACAGCGTGACCTTTCACACACATACAAAAATCATAATTAGAAATTTAGCGCATTCAGGATTTACAAGAGCATTAGTGAGGTCAGGTACTGATATTGGATGGTCAGTTCTGAATCCACTCCAACTCGACCCAAAGGTATCGAATGGAGCTTCATCACTCTATCACTTAAGGATGGTGCTTCAAGGTTTCTATAGTAAAGAAAATGGTTGTATATAGAAGAATGTGCTGAAGGTGCTATATTCAACCCTTTTCAAATACATTCTGTATAGAATCACACAAAACACATTCCCCATCAATCTGAAATACCAGTTCATTATGCTAAAAGCCCTATAATCATGTTAGGGGTTCAAACCATTTTCTTTACTAAAGAACCTTTAAAGAAGCACCAGTTTCATGAGTGTAGAGAACATAGTTCCACTGCTCTGCAATACTAGTGGGCTATATACCCCATAAACCGAATGCCAAGCATTGTGACCTTAGGCTTATGCGTGGCTGCTGCTGCAGGGCGTCACATTCTATCGGTCAGTGCCAAAATAATCTGCTGTTTTTTTCTCGGTTTCACTGTTGCCATAGTTCCTGCTCTTGACCTGCAGAGCAGACTGTATTTTAGTTTTGCATAGTCATTTGGTGTAATATAGCGCATTTTATGGATATGGACCCAATTTACACACTTGAATAAAATGTTCAGAGCACTATTATTTACACTTATTGTACCAGAAGGTGATTTAAATAATAATTCAGTCTCACTAATGGATGGAGTTGGTGCCGGTTAAGTAGCTTCAGGTGTGTTAGAGCAGGAAAAATACAAAATACATCCAGAGAGCGTGAGCAGCTGTGTTAGAGTGGCTGTAATGGACAGATATTAAGAGATCATTCTCCTTCCATGGTGTGTCCCCCTGCTGTGCTATTTGTGGTCTTCCTTTGAGAGCACAACAGCAGCATAAATGTCAAGGACTTCACACCCAGCACAGACAGAGAGAATCGAGCAAAGACATTACATAATATCATCTGATATCAATTTAAAATGTAGAACATTTATGGAGCTCATATTGTGCTTTGAAAGTGCTGCATCTTTATTAAAAAACAGCAATTTCATGTAAAATAAACCAACAAAAAATCAAGCAAAAATCTAAAAATAAACATATAGAAAATAAAGAGTCAAACATTGAAATATACATTTAAAAGGATTTTTCGTAATATAGTGCATTTGGTTCAAGTATCACAAGGTAGATTTATGCATCATAATGTAAATAATGTATACCAATGTAATTAACAATGTAACACAAATCAGAAAATTGGAAATGTATACATCAAGTAATAAAAACTATAAAAATTAAGATTCAGCAAAGCTAATTGGAAACAGATAAAACAAAGTTCTTGACGCTGTTTCTTCATTAAATGCTAGAGACAGAGATACAGTTACAGGTTTTACTCATTTTCAAAGTGAACATTAGTTACCATCCTCTGCAGTATTTTTCAGCAAATTTTTAGTGCAAATTTTTAGTGCATTTTAGTGCATCATTTCTCATGACATATAATGTGCCTTTATTTTTTTGCATATGCCACTTTTTGGTTGTGTTTTATTTTTTTCCCCAAGCGTGTATAATTCAGTAAATAGAAGCCGTAATTGTGTATTAAAAGGGACCATCTGACCAGGGGTGCCCAAACTTTTGCACACGACTATATACCAAGTGTCCATATTTATTAATGGCATTAAAAATGTATTGTACAATAGCCAATATGTAATAATACATCCTGCACTTACATGCTGTTTGCCATGCCATGTTATGTTGCATTATAAGCACTAATGCCTGTCTACCAGTAGGACTATCTATCAGTGGAGCAGAAGTGCAGCTGCAGTCGCAGTGGAGATTAAACAGGCTCAATGCTCACATACCGCATGGAGCACAGCTATTTATACCCCACTGCCTGAGCCAATCACAGCAAACTTCCTCATTCAGCCCATTCCTCCTTCCTATTGACTGAGACTGAGACGTAGTGATGTACTGTGGATTTGTAGGCCAGTGACTGCAGATCTCCCACTGTTTAAGCTTGACTGACGTTTCTGCCTGTAGTGGACATTTCTGGCAAGGACACAAACGGTCACTAATATGAGGCGAACGGCTGCGGCCTTACAGAGCTTAACGAGCGCAGGTGAAACAGGACCATTCATCATTGTTTCTGTGGCTTTATGTATTAGGAGAAGAAAGCAATGCAGATGGTGCAGTTTTACACATTCATATAGATTTATTATTTATTTTATCATGACTGAGTGTATTTTTTAATGTTATTATAGTTCATTTATCATTTGTTGTATATACATTGTATTATTCTGTAACCACTATGAATTATGAATCAGTATCTATTATGAATTATTCAGTATCTACTTTGAATTGTTCAGTATTTACTATGAACTATGCAGTGTCTACTCTGAATTATGCAGCATCTACTCTGAATTATTCAGCATCTCCTATGAATTTTTCAGCAGCAAATATTAATTATTCAGTAACTACTCTGAATGATTCAGTATCAAATATTAATTATTCAGTAACTACTTTGAAT